>NW_028318454.1:0-300000 GCF_062004578.1 Staurois parvus
CCCATGAGCCGGATTTAAATAGAGAGAATATCTCCTAAACGGTGCATGTTTAGGAGAAATTAATTTTACCAACAGGTAAGCTTTATTATAAGCTTACCTGTAGGTAAAAGAAAAAAACTAAGTGTACTACCACTTTAACCACTTGCCCTCCTGAGGATTTACCCCTCTTCTTGACCAGGCCTCTTTTTGCTATTTGGTGCTGTTACTTTAATTGACAATTGCGCGGTCATGCAACGCTACACCCAAATGAAATTTACGTCCTTTTTTCATACAACTAGAGCTTTCTTTCAGTGCTATTTGATCGCCTGTGCGCTTTTTATTTTTTGGCTATAAAAATATATAGCAAACTCAAATTTAGTCATAAATTTTGGCCAAAATGTATTCTGCTACATGTTTTTGGTAAACAAATCCCAATAAGTGTATATTGATTGCTTTGTGTGAAAGTTATAGCGTCTACAAACTATGGTATAGACCAGGGGTGGGCAACTGTTGCCCTCCAGCTGTTGTAGAACTACAAGTCCCATGAGGCATTGCAAAACTGATAGTTACAAGCATGACTCCCAAAGGCAGAGGCATGATGGGACTTGTAGTTCACCAACAGCTGATGGGCCACAGTTGCCCAACCCTGGTATAGACAATGGAATTTACACAGTTTTTGCTTTCTGACTGCCTATCACATTTCTTGAGGTGCTAAAATACCAGGATAGTACAAACACCCCCAAATGACCCCTTTTCGGAAAGTAGACACCCTAAGCTATCTGCTGGGAGGACTGTTGAGTCCATGGAAGATTTATTTTTTTTCCACACGTTTTTGGAAAATGACAAATACATTTTTTTTTTACATAAAGTTGTCAATTAAATGATATATTGCTCACACAAGCCAAGGGTATATGTAGAATTACACCCCAAAATATATTCTGCTACTTCTACCGAATATGGGGATACCACATATGTGAGACCTTTTGGAAGCCTAGCCACATACAGGAGCCTGAAATCCAATGACCACTTTGAAAGCCTGAAGGTGTGTAACTTCCTCATTCACTTCCTCACTACCTATCACAGTTTCAGAGGCCCTGAGGCCTGAGGTGCTAAAATACCAGGATAGCACCAAACCACCCCCCGAAATGACTCCTTTTTGGAAAGTAGACACCGCAAGGTAATTTAAAAAGACGCATGGTGAGTATTTTGCAGATCTAATATTTTCTCACAAGGTTTTGAAATATAAAAAAAGAAAAGAAAAAACATGTTTTTGTTTTCTTTCTTCATTTTCCAAAAACTTGTGGCAAAAAACAAGACCTGCAAAATACTCACTATGCTTCTTACCAAATTCCTTGGGGTATCTATTTTCCAAAAAGGGGTGATTTGGGCAGGGGGATAGGTAGTTAGGAAGTGTAATGAGGAAATAAAGCCCTTTAAAAGCCTGAAGGTGCTTATTGGATTTTGGGGTCCTGTACTTGGCTAGACTGCCAAAAAGTCTCTCACATGTGGTATCCCCATACTCGGGAGAAGCAGCAGAATGTATTTTGGGGAGTAATTCCACATATACTCATGGCATGTGTGAGCAATAAATCATTTGACAATTTTGTGTAAAAAAAATATTATTTTTTTTGGTCATTTTCCAAAAAACTTGTGGTAAAAAAATAAATTAATCTATTGACTCAACATGCCTCTCAGCAAATATTTTGGGGTGTCTACTTTCCAAAAAGGGGTCATTTTGGGGGAAGGGACATTTTATGCCCAGCATTAGAGGTTTATGCCACACATCACTCACTCTTCTAACCAAATTACTTTGAACCCCCAAACATTATATATATTTTTTTAAAGCAGACACCCTAGTCAATAAAATGGTGGGTGCTGCAATTTTTTATGTCACATAGTACTCGTGCAGCGATTTTTCAGACGCAAATTTGTTGAAAAAATACACTTTTTTTTAACTTTTAATGCACAAAAACACAATATATTGGTCAATTATTTGGTAACATTTAAAAGATGATGGTATGCTGAGTAAATAGATACCAAACATGCCATGTTTTAAAACTGTGCATGTCCCATGCAATGGTGACAAACTGCATACATTTTTAATATCCATAGGCAACGCTTTAAAAGCCTTTACAAGCTACAACTTTAGATTTATAGAGGAGGTCTAGTGCTAGAATTACTTCCCTTAATCTGGCATTCGCAGCAATACCTCACATAGCATGGTGCAACCGCTGTTTACATACCGACACGGGGTCAACGCTCACAAACGCAAGCGTGCGTGCTGGAGGGTGAGGGTGATTTTTTTTTTTTTTACACTATCCCTTTCATTTTTTTTTTCTAATCACTTTTAATGCTATCACAGGGAATGCAAATATCCCTTATAACTTCAATGGGCATTGTCATATATTCGTTTTTGAGAAATCTGGGGTCTATCAGACTCTAGATATCTCCTCTGCCCTTACATTATCTAATCTCATCAAGATCGGTGTGATCAGATGCTTTCCCAATTTACAAATGGCACTGTTTATATCCTGCGAAACGGAAGTGATTAAATGCTCGTAGCTTCTGATTTCTTAGACTATAGAGATGATTGGGCCATTCCGGTCTCCAATTAGCTTTATGGTCATCTGGCAAAAATACCGGCTGCATTCTCAGGTTCCCCCAATGGAAAGAGACTGCCCAAAAGGGCCGTGGAAGGCAGTGGGGGAGGGGAGGGCATCTTCTTCCACTGCTTGTAAAAGCAAACCTGCAGCTAATTAGCCACTAGGATTGCTTTTACATAAAAGTCAATTGTCGGCTTAAAAAACCGGTACCAGGATGATGCCCGCAGCTGTAGGCATCATTCTGGTATAACCATTCAAAATCCAGAGATTTACCAATAGATCGCTGGTCCTTGTTGGGTATATATGCTATGTTCTTTCTTTTTTTATGCAGCCTGTAGGCTGAATGAAAAAAAGACAAGAAATCTCTGCCAGAAAAAGTGTGTGGTATGCCCACCATTAGAATATACCGCCCTGCATCCACCCACTTCCAATGGTGGGCACACATGAAATGTGCCAACAAATATTATAAAATATATATGCTGAAGCACAGGGGCCATCCACCCACTGGCCACCCCAGGCCCCCATGCTTCGGCATATATACTCTTTTTTTAACTGCGGATAAAAAATCTCATCCAACAGCACTGCACACACCTACTTATGTATAATCTGAGAGCAAGACCATCTTGCTGTCAGAATAAACAAGTCGGTGCTGCAGTTGAATGACATTCCTGCAAAGAAAACAGCAATGGTTAACAATAAAACAGTAACTAAGTAAAACAACTTTTTTATTAAAATATCTCTGCCAGAAAAAGTGTGTGGTATGCCCACCATTAGAATATACCTCCCTGCATCCACCCACTTCTAATGGTGGGCACACATGAAATGTGCCAACAAATATTACAAAATATATATGCCAAAGCATAAGGACCATTCATCCACTGGCCACCCCAGGCCCCCATGCTTCGGCCTATATGCTCTTTTTTTTAACTGCGGATAAAAAAATCTCATCCAACAGCACTGCACACACCTACTTATGTATATTCTGAGAGCAAGACCATCTTGCTGTCAGAATAAACAAGTCGGTGGATACAAAAGGGCCGTAATGATCTCTTCCTGGAATTTTTGGAAGAATCCACTTCGTCCAGTTACTTTGTAAATTACAAAAGCGTTCTATATAGCCAATTGAAATAAATAAATAGACCCCTTTTTGTACCAGTGTCGAGCTTTTCAGGAAACTAGGTACGGATTCATAATTTGGTCGTTGAAATTCACCCCTCCCATGTTAAGGTTATAGTCATGGACACAGAGAGGTTTCTCAACAATGCCAGATACCATGTTAATTTGGACTGTCTCATCTGCGTGAATGGAAGACAAGACAAAAACATCCCGTTTGTCCTTCCACTTCACTGCAAGCAATTCATCATTCCTCAAGCAGGCTTTCTCCCCCTTTCTAAGTCAGGTATGTACAAGCCGTTGGGGGAAACCCTGGCGATTAGGTCGTATGGTGCCACATGAGCCAATTTCAAGATTCTACAGATGTCTAAATAGTGGCACGCTTGTATAGAGATTGTCCAAGTATAAATGGTACCCCTTACAGAACAAAGATGACACCAAGTCCCAAACTATCTTGTCACTGCTCCCCGTGTAGTCTGGGCAGTCAGGGGGGCTCTACTTCGCTGTCTCTTCCCTCATAAACCCTAAATTTGTACGTATAACCTGTGGCCCTCTCAGAGCTTATACAATTCGACCCCATATTTAGCATGTTTGCTGAGGATGTACTGTTTGAAGGCAACGTGGCCAATAAAGTGAATGAGGGACTCATCAACGCAGATTTTTTGCTGGGGCGTATACACATCTGAAAATTTCTCAGTGAGGTGGTTTATGAGGGTTCCAATTTTGTAGAGCCTGTCATGTTCAGGGTCACCCCGAGGAAGACAGAGTGTGTTATCACTGAAATTCATGATGAGCATTATAGTATCATATCTATGCCTGACCATGACAGCAGAGAATACAGGCATATGATGAATCGGGTCTGTGGACCAATACGACCGCAACTCATCCTTTTTTGTAAAACCTGCGTTGAGGGTTAGGCCCAAAAAAGTTTTAAATTCAGAAACCGTAATAGGTTTCCATGCAAATGGTCTGGCAAGGTTTGAATTTGGGTTTGACCTGCAGACATACAACTCCTACAATGAATGACAGGGGGGTCAGCGGGGGGTGGGGGGGTGGACTCGTGCATGCGTGCTCTAAACCCGCTTTGCCTGCAGCTGCAGCTACCGCCTGTCCAAGTGGTTAAAGATCGCCTGCAGCTACCGCCTGTCCAAGTGGTTAAAGATTGCCTGTAAAAAGTACTGCGGACGGGTGGCAGCTACAGTACCTGCATGTCGCTGTTTTTCCGGGTTTGGAGCACGCATGCATGCCGCCCCCCCGCTGACCCCTGATGTCATTTGCTACAGGACATGTTTGTCAGCAGGTCACGACCAATGATGGCTGGGACTCTGCTGATCTCCTGCAACGAATGGAAAAGCAAAGCTGTGCCTGTATTTGTAACTACAGGCACAGAATCTAGCTGGATCTTCTGTCCCTGGAACCTTTTCACCACACGTGAGTGAGCCCTAGTTCACATATCTGTGTTCCTGTGGGCCAAGTTTTGTGCGGGCACGAGAGCCCATTCATTTAACCACCTCCTGTCCGGCCATTGTATATAAACAGCCAAACGGTGGCAGTGCAGGGTCGGGTGGCCGTTTATAAACAGCCTCCCTGCACCCTGTTTGTGCTTGCTTCCTGGGAGCGTGCAGCCTCTGGACACAGTGGAACACCAATCGTCGGACAAGACCTCTGTACGAGGTCCCGATCATGTGATCACTGATTGGCCAATCAGTGATCACATGCAGAGTAGTAAGCAAGATGTCACTTCTGACATCATTGCTTACTACATGTGAAATCTGTGAATGATCACAGAGGTCACATGGTACAAGGCTATTCACAACAGCCTTGTACCTTGTGACAAGCTGTGACCAATCACAGCTCGCACAGTATTTCTCAATGGCTGCAAGAATGCAGCCAGAGAGCAGGAGAAATGGTTGCTTTTACATCCTTTCTGGGTGTAAAAGCAATCAGTGTAAAAAAAAAAAAATCTTCATCACCCCCCACAAGTTGTACAGTGTCACCATGGTGACACTGTACTGCTAGGGTGACAGTATGTAAAAAAATAAAATAAAAAATAATATAAAAAAAGTAACAAAAAATGTTTAAAAATTATAATTTTTGGTTATAAAAAATTTGGGTTATTTTTTTTTTACTAAACATATAACGGAATAAACTTTGGCCAAGATTTATGATGAAATACTATTTATTTGCAAAATTTTATAAGAAAGACACTTTTTTTTCAAAATGTTTGGACTTTTTAATTTACATAGCAAAAAAAATAACAATCCCAGTGGTGAATAAATACCACCAAAATAAAGCTTTATCTGTCTCAAAAAAATGGTAAAAAATTAATATGGGTACAGTGTTGCATGACTGCGCAATTGTCATTCAAAGTGTGATAGCACTGAAAGCTGAAAATTGGCCTGGACAGGAAGGGGGTAAAAGTGTCCGGACTGGAAGTGGTTAAAAGTCCCTGCACTTCTTTGGAAACCGCAGCCCGCACGGGAACCTAGGTTCCCAGTGCGGTTGCGATTTCCAGTGTGGGCGGCGTGCCATTAGAACTAATGGCACCCGCCCCCGGGTCCGCATTCTTCTGTGTGGGTGGTACGGATTTTTGTGCGAATCCGCAGCGGCACCGCCTGCACATATGTGAACCTAGCCTAAAACAGCACATTTTTACCACCAAAATAGTTCAATACATATTAACCCTTTGATCGCCCCAGATGTTAACCGCTTCCTGCCTAGTGCCATTAGTACAGTGACAGTGCTATTTATTAGCACTGATCACTGTATTACTGTCACTGGAGATGTCAGTGGCAGTTAGTCAGTTCCCACCCAGTGTCAGTTAGTGTCAGAATGCCCATCGCAGTCCTGCTTTCTGATCACCAGCATTACTGATATGAAAAAAAAATTCCATTATACAGTGAGGAACAGAAGTATTTGAACACCCTGCGATTTTGCAAGTTCTCCCACTTAGAAATCATGGAGGGGTCTGATATTCACATTGTAGGTGCATTCCCACTCTGAGAGACAGAATTTATAAAACATTTCAGGAAATCACATTGTATGATTTTTAAAGAATTTATTTGTCTTGCACTGCTGAACATAAGTATTTGAACACCTAAGAAACAGCAAGAATTCTGGCTCTCAAAGACCTGTTACTGAGCCTTTAAAAAGTCCCCCTCTACTCCACTCATTAATCTAACTTCGTAGCACCTGTCTGAGCTCTTTAAAGACACCTGTCCACCCCACAGTCAGTCAGACGCCAACTACTACCATGGGAAAGACCAAAGAGCTGTCAAAAGACACCAGAGCCAAAATTGTGGACCTCCACAAGGCTGGAAAGGGCTACGGGGCAATTGCCAAGCAGCTTGGTGAAAATAGATCAACTGTTGGAGCAATTGTTAGAAAATGGAAGAGGCTAAAGACGACTGTCAGTCTCCCTCGGACTGGGGCTCCATGCAAGATCTCACCTCGTGGGGTATCACTGATGATAAGAAAGGTGAGGAATCAGCCCAGAACTACAAGGGAGGAGCTGGTCAATGACATGAAGAGAGCTGGGACCATAGTTTCAAAGGTCACTGTCGGTAGAACACTACGCCGTCATGGTTTCAAATCATGCATTGCACGGAAGGTTCCCCTGCTCAAGTCATCACATGTCCAGGCCCGTCTGAAGTTTGCCAATGACCATCTGGATGATCCAAAGGAGGCATGGGAGAAAATCATGTGGTCAGATGAGACCAAAGTAGAACTTTTTGTTCTAAACTTCACTCGTCGTGTTTGGAGGAAAATGAAGGATGAGTTGCATCCCACGAACACCATCCCTACTGTGAAGCATGGGGGTAGTAACATGCTTTGGGGGTGCTTTTCTGCGAAAGGGGACAGGACGACTGCACTGTATTAAGGAGAGGATGAATGGGGCCATTTATTGTGAGATTTTGAGCAACAACCTCCTTCCCTTAGTCAGAGCATTGAAGATGGGTTGTGGCTGGGTCTTCCAACATGACAATGACCCGAAGCACACAGCCAGGATAACCAAGGAGTGGCTCCGTAAGAAGCATATCAAGGTTCTGGAGTGGCCTAGCCAGTCTCCAGACCTAAATCCAATAGAACGTCTTTGGAGGGAGCTGAAACTCCGTGCTGCTCAGCGACAGCCCCGAAACCTGACAGATCTAGAGGAGATCTGTGTGGAGGAGTGGGCCAAAATCCCTGTTGCAGTGTGTGCAAACCTGGTCAAGAACTGCAGGAAACGTTTGACCTCTGTAATTGCAAACAAAAGCTTCTGTACCAAATATTAACACTGATTTTCTCAGGCGTTCAAATACTTATGTTCAGCAGTGCAAGACAAATACATTCTTTACAAATCATACAATGTGATTTCCTGAATTTTTTTTTTAATTCTGTCTCTCAGAGTGGGAATGCACCTACAATGTGAATTTCAGACCCCTCCATGATTTCTAAGTGGGAGAACTTGCAAAATCGCAGGGTGTTCAAATACTTCTGTTCCTCACTGTATATACCGCCATTTGTTGACGCTATGACTTTAACCCCTTCACGCTGGCGCCTCCTGGCCCTTTAAGAGTTTCAGAAGCCGGGAGGCGTGACGAGCGGGGTTTAGGGATCATGTGACCGCCGTGACGCGTCGTCATGGCGGTCACATGATCGGGAAAGGTCCCGATCGAAAGAGGAGACCGGGACCTTTCCGTGAGTACCGGACATGTGTGCTGGGAGCGCGCGGGGCGCGCGCTCTCAGCACATATTTTTTAATTAAAGGCAAATGTGTGGCCGCTCGGCGTCTAGGCCCAGATGCCGGGAGGCCGCACATTTGTGTGCGGCCGGCGTGAAGAGGTTAATGTAAGCCAATTAAAAAGCTTTTTTTTTTATGAAAGACACATAGCAGAATAATTCTTGCCTAAATTTATGAAGAAATTTTTTTTCATTGGATATGTTTTATGGCAAAAAGTAAAAAATTATTTTTTCAAAATTGTCAGTGTTTTTTTTTTATAGTGCAAAAAATAAAATATTCAGAGGTGATCAAATACCACCGAAAGAAAAGTCTATTTATGGGGAAAAAATGACAAAGATTTCATTAATGTACAGCTTTGCATGAGCGCGCAATTGTCAGTTAAAGTAATGCAGCGCCACATAGCAAAAAATGGCCGGGTCAGGAAGTGGGGGTAAATCTTCCGGAGGGTAATTATTATTATCACTGAATGTGAAAGTAAATCCCAAATTTTGGGTAGTCACCAGAACAGGAACAGAGTTGAAATCTTTCAATGGGGACACTGGTTCTGGTGACTACTAACGACTACATCACTTTGGAGGAGTTTCCTCACTTCCTGTTTTGGCTATGGGACAGGAAGTGACGGAAAACCTACCCAAATAGGACACAGATGGCAAAAAACCTCAAAACAAAACCTGACAGAGGCTCCAACCCTGCACTACTTTGTCCAAACTAAAGAAAAACTCTGCATTTAGTTCTTGCTGCTGGGACTGCCTTTCTTTTTATTCATACAACTACTATATGAAGGTGAAATGTTGTTGCTTTGTGTTCATAAACTGTCATTGCTCACAGCCCTCCTATCACAGAAGCCTGCTCTGGTGTGGTCACAATGCTGTGGACCTTGCCATGCAGAACACACGTGTGTCTGGAAATGGTGGCTGTCTATAGCAGATATCATGACATGACTGAGCCCTCAGCGCCGACCTACGACTATTTACATACCAGGCAGGCGGATTACAACACCTCACCTATTACACTGTATAAAAGCGCCACGTCGCTCTGCACCGCCGGAACTTGGAAACGACGAGGCGCCGCTACACGGTACATTGCGGCTCAGGCCGAGTGACTGTGCGCTGCTATCACATGCACTGTAGCTAGGGTCCCGTCCTGGTCACATGACTCGCTATGGCGGCTGAGATCCACTCCCGGTCTCCGCGCGGCCCTGTACTTCTCACCAAGATACCCGGACACCGGGAGCAGGTCACCTCCGCCTGCTTCATCCCGAGAGAGGACGGCGTCATCACTGCCAGCGACGACCGGTAATTATACACGACTCCGGGGGCCACCACCTCCTGACGTCATGGTCCACTAAAACGTGAATCCCCCTCCTTTCCTGCTGGACCTCCAGTGCAAACACTGACACACCGTTCCCTGTAGTGACACCACGCCGTTCCCTGTCTGTAGTGACACCGCACCGTTCCCTGTAGTGACACCACGCCGTTCCCTGTAGTGACACCACGCCGTTCCCTGTAGTGACACCACGCCGTTCCCTGTCTATAGTGACACCGCACCGTTCCCTGTCTGTAGTGACACCGCGCCGTTCCCTGTCTGTAGTGACACCGCGCCGTTCCCTGTCTGTAGTGACACCGCGCCGTTCCCTGTCTGTAGTGACACCGCGCCGTTCCCTGTCTGTAGTGACACGTTCAACACACTGTTCCCTGTCTGTAGTGACACCGCGCCGTTCCCTGTCTGTAGTGACACCGCGCCGTTCCCTGTCTGTAGTGACACCGCGCCGTTCCCTGTCTGTAGTGACACCGCGCCGTTCCCTGTCTGTAGTGACACCGCGCCGTTCCCTGTCTGTAGTGACACCGCGCCGTTCCCTGTCTGTAGTGACACCGCGCCGTTCCCTGTCTGTAGTGACAAGTTCAACACACCATTCCCTGTCTGTAGTGACACCGCGCCGCTCCTTGCCTGTAGTGACACCGCGCCGTTCCCTGCCTGTAGTGACACCGCGCCGCTCCCTGCCTGTAGTGACACCGCGCCGCTCCCTGCCTGTAGTGACACCGCGCCGCTCCCTGCCTGTAGTGACACCGCGCCGTTCCCTGCCTGTAGTGACATCGCGCCGTTCCCTGTCTGTAGTGACAAGTTCAACACACCATTCCCTGTCTGTAGTGACACCACGCCGTTCCCTGTCTGTAGTGACACCGCACCGTTCCCTGCCTATAGAGTCTATAAAGCTCGGCCACAAAGCAGTCTTTCCTGGCATTGGGATGGACCTGATCTTTTGTTGTGTAAGTTTCACATTTTAAATGTCAGGTCTCCTCCCCACCCTGTGACTGGACAGAGAGGGGAGAAGCAGTACACCAATGTGGCATCCCTATATCGCTCTGACTTCTCCTCCTGGCTGCTACGTGTTACTTCTGACCCCTGCAATCTGTACAATTCTTACTTCTGACCCCTGCAATCTGTACAATTCTTACTTCTGACCTCTGCACACCGTACAATGCTTACATCTGACCTCTGTACATTATTACTGACCCCTGCAATCTGTACAATTCTTACTCCTGACTGCTGCACTGTATTCATTACTCCTGAGTGCTGCACTCTACAGCGGATATAAAAAGTCTACACATCCATGTTAAAATGTCAGGTTTGTGTGATGTAAAAAATGAGACAAAGATTTCAGTTTATTGTTCAACTGAGTTGTACAGTTTATAGGTCACATTAAAAAGGTGGAAAAAGTTCTGAAATGATTTATCTTTAGGTGGAGGGAAGTAAAAATAAAAAACTAAAATAATATGGTTGCATAAGTGTACACACCCTTAACCACCTCCCGCCCACCATATAGTAATATGACGGACACAAGGTGGTTCTCTCGTTCTGGGAGGACGTCATATGAAGTCCTCCCATTCTCACCGCGCATGTGCGGCTGCCGGAGTGCGCCGCGTCCCTTGGACACAGCCGATCCATGGAAAGAGCATTACCATTTACCACCAAATGAAGCCTAATTTGTCCTGGAACAAACAAGGTGTAATCTATCTAGATATGCTAAGTAGTTGTGATGAGATGTACAGTTTTTTACTAACACATGTCAGTTTTGCAAAACTAAGTTCAGAACTTGGTTTACCTTCCATCATGAGGTGGTTAAGGAACATGTAGATATTTTAGCTCTGGTTCTCACTGGTACAACTTGTCATGCTATTGATAATTTCAAATCACATGACAAGTCGTACTCTACTGTGTGCAATGGAACCGATCAAATCGGTACGACTCCGACTTTGTGGTGCCACACCAATTTGAAAAAAAAAATTCCTGCACTCCCCCCCGCCCCCCCCCCCCCCCGTGTGCCTTTGCATAGATTTCTGTTCATGAAGTCGCACAGATGTCAGCCAAGTCACACTTGAAGCTGCACTGACATGGAAAGTATATAACATTTACTTATAAACGAGTGAAAGTGTGCTGCACTACTTAATGAACAGTGGAAGTCTCGTGACCCGTGACGTAACGTGTAGGAGGGAAGTGTGGGGAAGTCATATCCGGTACGGATGGCAGCCGCCATCTTGGTACTCCCGATCGCATACACCTTCCCTGCAGTTTTTTACTGCAAGAATTTTGCCTGTTTTGTCTCTTTGGCTGTACTTTTGTGGATCACAGGATTTCAGTTCGTTCTGCACCCCTGGGACCCGGTTTCAACTGACAGCAGGCAGAAGTCACTGAGCTGGTCCAAGCTGGGAAAAGATCCCGACTCTAAAGTCAGGATCCACCCAGAGTCTAGAGTAGCACCTGGCTCACCTCTCAGTGGTCTGCTGAGTTCCTGAGCCAGCCACTCTCTCCCCCTCCACAGCCCAGTGCTCCAGTGGGGGGGGGGGGGTAGAGCAGACAGCAGCAGTATCTCTGATCACAGTCAGGTGAGAACTCCGCGATCAGCGGTCATGTGATCGCTGAGTTCTCACCCTTAGAGCTGGTGGGGGACAGATGCAGCATCCACCTAGATAAGTATAGTTTGGGGGGAAAAAAACCCACCACTTCACTTTTAATAAATACCACTATCATCTACAACAATGAGTTACTTTGGAGGAACATTTAACGGATGCTTCACATTGAGAAACTTTCACTCGTATTTTATATAACCACATTAGTGCAGAAACAAATATAATTTATCAAAGGCCTGTGGTCAGCTCTGATTTGAGAATACAGTATATACTGGTCCTGCTCTGCTGTAGAGAATAGTAAATCATCTCACTAGATGTGACTATTACTGCTCTCCTATTGTGTTTCACTGCTGTGTATTATCGGTGGTAATACTTCACAAGTAGGCAAATAATGATGGGTTACACAAGACTGTGGCTTCCTGTGTTGCCTTAATCTATGTAGATTGGCTGCCTTAGAGCTGAGCTTTTTGTTGCATTGTTTGTGTTCCATACACAGACCCGAGTTATGGGGCATGCATAATACATTTGTGCTTTTACACACGTGGACCATCGTGGTGATCCGTTTGCATCCATTTTTCCAAAGAGATGCATTGATGTCCATTTTTCATCCCTCAATGGATGGATGAAAAACTGACAAACTATCTGCACATGTGAAAGAGACCTTCAGTCTCTTTCACATGGATGTTCTGTTTGTCTATTTTTTCATCCAACCGTTAAGGGATGAAAAATGGACATCAATGCATTTGGAAAAATAGATGCAAACTTTTGATCAACTGTTTACATCCGCATCTGTTTTTTGGAACAGATCAAAGCCCTGTTTTTATCCAGTTAGAAAAACGGACCAGGTGAAACACAGATATAAACGGAAAAAATCAGTTTTTGCTACGGTAGTTAACCCCTTCACGCCGTCGCACAGAAATGTGTGGCCTACCGGCGTCTGGGCCTAGACGCCGAGCGGCCGCCCATTTGCGTTCATGTAACAAAAAACATATGTGCTGAGAGCGCGTGCCCTGCACGGTACTCCCGGAAAGGTCCCGGTCCGCTCTTGCGATCGGGACCTTTCCCGATCATGTGACTGGCCGTGACATCACAGCGGCCACATGACACCAAGCCCCGTCCCGCCCACCTCCCGGTGCAGGAACTTCTCTTTACGCCGGGACGATCTGGCGTGAAGGGTTTAAAGAATAAACAGGTGGCGCACACCTAGTGCATTATCCAAGGTTTATTCAAAGGTATAAAGAATAAAAACATACTCACAGACGAAGAATGTATCTAAAAAGCATTTGCATTATGAAGATGGCCACAACGGCAAGCAAGGTGTTCCAACTGTCAGTGCGGTCAAATGACTGACGTGTTTCGGGGACGAGTCCCTTTCCTCAGAGCTGCTGACCACCCTCTTAGACTGGTACAGATGTGTAGTGGGTATGGTGGACCGATGGTAAGAACCTTGCTGTTGTTACCTCTGTTGATACCTTGAGAGGTATCATCAATATGGAAAAACGGATGAAACCGGATCACCATGATGGTCCACGGTTGTAAAAGCACAAATTTATTATGCATGCCCCATAACTCGGGTCTGTGTATGTAACACTAGGTGTGTGCGCCACCTGTTTATTCTTTATCTAGTGGCTGATCTCCTCACCTGAGGAGGACTGCAGCCCTGAAGCATCACCTTTTGGTTGTCACTGTCCTTGTTCCCTTAGCTTCCCTTTGGCTGTGCATTCCCTAAGGCGCTGGAGAGTACATACGATATCCGGTTTGCTACGGTAGTGGATGTGGAAAACTGATGTGAAAACTGATCCATTTTTCCTTGGACAAAATGTGACTGAACTGATGAAAAAACGGAACGCCCGTGTGAAAGGAACCTAGGGGTCAATTCACAAATAGTTATCACATGCCATACTTTTTTTTTTTTTTTGGTGAATATGTGCGGCAGAAGGGGGTGGCAGATGTGGAGCGGTTGGTGAGGTGGATGAGTCTAGCCGCTGAGTTTAGGATAGACTGGAGTGGGGATAGTGTTTGCTTGGGTAGGCCAGTGAGAAGGGAGTTGCAGTAGTCCAGGCGTGAGATAATAAGGGAATGTACGAGTTGTTTAGTAGTGTCTGGGGTGAGGAATGTACGTATCTTGGAGATGTTGCGGAGGTGGAGCCTGCATGACTTTGATAGTAATTGGACATGAGGTTGGAAGGAAAGGTTTGAGTCCAGGGTGACACCCAGGACTTTGGCGTGTGGGGTGGGATTGATGGTGGCGTTGCTAGTCGTGATGGGGGGGTGGGCTGGGGGGAAAACCAGGAGCTCGGTTTTGGACAGGTTTAACTTGAGGAAATGGAGCGACATCCAGTCTGATATGTCGTTCAATAGGTGGGCGATGCGGGCGGAGAGTGAGGGGGTGAGGTGAGGGGTGGAGAGGTAAATTTGTGTGTCATTAGCATAGAGGTGATAGTTGGAGCCGTGGGAGTGTATCAGTTTGGCAAGGGAGGAGGTGTAGATGGAGAAGAGGAGGGGTCCAAGGACAGAGCCTTGGGGGACTCCAACAGAGAGTGGGAGAGAGGGGGAGGTGGCAGCGTTATAGGAGACGCTGAAGGAGCGTTGGGATAGGTAGGAGAGCCAGGAGAGAGCAGAGTCCCTAATGCCAAAGGAGTGCAATTTGGTAAGGAGGAGGGGGTGGTCGACTGTGTCAAAGGCCGCGGAGAGGTCGAGGAGCAGCTTGTATACGTCATAATTCGTGATCTTAGAACCTTGTATGGCAAAGAATACTGCTTAGTAGAGCAATTTCATTGAAGGGAGGGGACACTACATATATGGTCTTTTGATTGACAAGCCCATATGTATTGGCTCCATAAGCTGAAGCTGACAATCTTGCATCAGCCTGCTCATGTGATCCGTTTCTCTGTTTAAATGATAATATAAACTAAGAATGTATCTTTACAGCATATCTCAATAATGTTGTATAACCAAAAATCTACTTGTGTAACACACATTACCAACGTATAAAACCTAAATTAAATACACACATACTATTAGAATATATATTATTTAATACTAATTCTATTTTGGTTCACTCCGATGACATTCTATATCAAAGACGTTTAACCAGCTATGCCCTATAGAATACTTCGCTTTCAGCTAGTTAGATCAGCTATAACTGAAGAATTTGACACTAGAACTTGTGAAATGCCAATCACACATTTTAATATTAATTATGATTAATCATAAACGCCAAATATTTTGCAAGCTTGCCATCAATATAATAGAAGTGCTGAATTATGAATTTGGAATTAATGTTTATCAATGATGTGTAGGGCAATTTAAACAACTATGAACACATAGTGTGCCATAAAATGTCTACCCAGAAAGCAGCCAAGTGTGAGGCACCTCTCTGAGACCTCTGCCCCATTCACAACTTATCAAAATCCACTCACAATTCTTAAAATCCAACAGGAACAAGACATAATATTAAGTATATATTTGAACGGGGAATATCTTACCGAGCAAATCAAAGTTGTACATAGATAAGTTTGCACATATGAGGAGGAGAAAGCCATCTCCTTCCTCCCAGGTGACATACCCCTTTGAAATACTCTGTGTTTGCTATCCCTGGACACAAAATATAATGCTGAAGGATAATCTACCAGTTTCCAGGATGCATCCTGTATATATTGGAAGATATTAATATTGGTATAAAACTGTGTAAGGGAGGGTCTGATACAGTCATAAACGTGGTGAACTCTCAGCCACTACCCCTTAAACTGGGTAATTTGTCAGATGGTCTCTGGCAACACCCCTTTGATACCATAGAAAAGGGGACTGACAGGACCTGTTGCCGAGCTCTCGTTTTAACATCAGCCAATGAACACCTAACCGTACTTGAGGAGCCACTGCAACATTTTTAATTGAACACTGCTAAAACAAAGGACGTTAGAGCTTACAATCTGAGAGGAAGGGTTGAGTGATCCAAAAGGTAAAAGCTGTGGTGGATGAGCTGAAGGAGGAAATAAAAGGCAGGTGACTAGTTAGAAGCAGGATAAGCTTCTTTAAAGAGAGAGGTATTCGGGGATTGTCTAAAGGTGGATAGATTAGAAAATAGCCGGACAGATAGGGGTAGGGAGTTCCATAGGATGGAAGAAGCTTGTGAGAGGTCCTGGAGGCGAGCATGGGAGGAGGTGACATGGGAACTAGAGAGCAGAAGGTCTTGGAAGGATCAAAGAGAGGGGTTTCGTTGATAATTTGAGACCAGGTTGGGGATGTAGCTGGGGGCAGAGTGGTGGATGGCTTTGTAAGTTGTTTAGTATTTTGAATTTTATTTGTCGGGTGAGTGGAAGGCAGTAGAGGGATTGGCAGAGAGGTTTAGCAGACACTGAATGCTTGGTAAGGTGGACGAGCCTGGCAGCAGAATTCTTGATGGACCGGAGGAGGGGATAGCCTATATAAAGGTAAGCCAATGAGGAGAGTGTTACAGTAGTCGAGGCAAGAGATAACCAGGGAGTGAATTAGGAGCTTTGTGGTATCATTGGTTAAAAAGAGGGGGGGAGTTCTGGAGATGTTGCGTAGGTTGAGGCAGCATGATTTGGACAGGTTGATAGTGGTGCTATTGATCTTGACCAAGAAATCAGGGGAAGAGGCACGTGGGGGAGGAAATATTATTATGAGCTCAGTATTGGATAGATTGAGTTTTAGGAAGTGGTGTGATGTCTGTCTGTTAGTAAATTGGTGATACGTGAGGAAACTGATGGGGTGAGCTGAGTAGTAGAGAGAGAGAGATTTGTGTGTCATCAGCATAGAAATGGTATTGGAAACCATGGGAAGCTATCAGCTGACTCAAGGAAGAAGTGTAGATCGAGAATAGGAGAGGTCCAAGGACAGAACCTTGGGGGACCCCGAAGGTAAGAGGAATAGGAGAGGAGGAAATAGAGTTGTAAGTGACACTGAAGGTGCGCTGAGATAAGTAAGCTTCGAACCAATGGAGAGTACAGTCATGGAGGCCAAGTAAATAGGTTTTTTTTTGAGGAGGGGGTGGTCAGCTCTGTTGAAGGCAGCAGAGAGGTCCAAGAGTAAGAGTATGGAATAGTGACCATTGGTTTTAGCTGTTAGTAAGTCGTTTGTGAGTTTTAGGAGAGCAGTTTCTGTAAAGTGTTGTAGGTGAAATCCAGACTGAAGAGGATTGAGAAGGTTCTGAAAGAGGTGGCAGCTCAGCTGGTTGTAGACTAGACGTTCAAGGAGTTTAGAGCAAAAAAGGAGTAAGGAGTTGGGTCTTAAGTTGTTAAGATTAGTGTGGTCCAGTAGGGCCTTTTTAAATATGGGGCGACTAGTGCATGTTTTAGAGAGTTGGGGTAGATGCCAGTAGAAAGGGCGAGATTGAAGATGTGAGTTAAAGAATGAAGGATAGTGCCAGAGGGTGACCGTAGTATTTGCGAGGGGACAGGTGGATAGGTGGGCTTTAGATGAGGGCTGTGTATGACAAATCTCTGAATACACCTGTCTGTGGTGACAGTTGTAACCGCGTACACTCAGAGATGGATGCAGTTCAATCATTTTGGCTTCAACCTCCATCTTGACAAAGGGGTTAACCACCCTGACAAACCTATTTCCCCCTCATTCTCCCCCTCCCTTTCTGAGAGTCACAGCGACATTTGGCCAGTGTGTTAGGAGTGTCACAGGAGGCCAGGGCCCAGCAGGGGGCTAGGAGCTATAAAGTCCCTAAGGGAGCTGGGGCCTAGCTGTCCGAAGAACCTGTAAAATGTAACACCTCGTATAAGATAAGGCAAGCTTTCCCTGGAGTTCAAGACATTCCAAGGAAGGCGGGACCAGCTAACACTTTTAAAAATCCAGTTTTCCCCCCCTGTCTCATATCTTGGAATATGAGAGACTTGCATAAAAACCAGACCTATCGTCAGATTGGCTAAGAGAAGACGAACAATTTGATAGGTCACTCGCCTTGTCTCGAATATATAGGAAAGCCGAAAAATAGATCTTGTGAACCGTTCAGTGTATAATTTCATAATTCATATCTAATCAATCCTCAGACGTGTCTGCATAATAATTACCCGCGGGTGGAATGTCACTTGTGCATAGGAAAAGTTATGAGCCAAAATATGAACTAAACAAGATTTTGGCTCTAGTTTAGGTCCACACCCAGACCTCCACGCCCTAAACGGGGTATTGATACTTGACTTCAGAGACACCCCCTGCTGGGGAACTACAAATTGGGCTGTCAGGCCTAACAGAAGGGAGTTGAAGACGTCTCCCATTTTAACATCCGTACCACCTGGGGAGACCCATGCCCTTTCGCTCTGAAACTTGGATCTGCTAACACAGGACTTTGGCGAGTACCTTAACCCTTTCACCTCTCTCTGATATCTCTTTGCTGTGCTGTTAGTCTCTGTGTATGTATGTGTGTATATATATATATATATATATATATATATATATATATATATATATATATATATATATATATATATATATATATAAAAAAATCAGTTACATCTTTTTCTGTAAATATTTTTATTGCACCCGTTTGACTTTTTAGCAATAAATCTTTCCTTCTGAAAGTGTTGAACTGTTTCTATAGCTCTGTATTGCAGTTTATGAATTCCTGAACGCTACTGTGTTTAACACTCTGTATAACCATGTTATACAGACGATTACCTCAACCATTATAGTGTTATTACGGAAGTCGCCGAATTTCCGCTTTCTCTGTACAAAAAGGAGGTGGTGGCAGTGTTAAGGGTTAATTGCGTAATTAACCTGACCCAGTAACAATCGCTCAGGCTGCCGATACATCGATTGTGGTCCAATTAGCTGGAAAATCGTGCAGGGTGCAGATGGGTGTGGCATTGTTACGCACGTGACATCGCAGTTTTAGATCGGCTAGTCCTTTGGTCACGAGTTTGGTGAGAAGGGCTGGGGTCTGACGCCGCGATCGTGACAACAGTGTGTGTACAGATGTTTATTATTCATATTTGTTATTGCTAAGATTATGAGTTTCCACCTTCTCAGTCAAAAGGTGGTGGTGGTATCTTAAAAAGTTAATTGCTTAGTAACAGTGACAATTGCTCTCAGGCTGCTGGCACCCAGATTGTAGCCCCGCGATCTAGAAAATCTTGTGCTGGGTGCAGCTCAGAGTGGCATTGTTACTTAAGTGACAATGTGGTGTGAGATTGGCTGGTCCTTTGTCATGATTTTGTGAGAAGGGCAGGGGTCAGGCACCGCGTTTATCACAGTAATAATGCTGTTAATGTTTCACTACATGCTGCAGCTAGAGGTCTGGTCTGGGGTTAAAATAAGTCAAAGAATAAGGTACTGTAAATGTTAAATACTGCAAAAAAAGAGGCAACATATGTAAATTAACACTTTTTTGGGGGGGAATTGACTACTTCTGAGATAAATACTGTATGAGTTTAGCTCTGCTAAAATGAAAAATCGCATAACCGTGTGTTCAAGTGCCATTCATTTTAATTCTCCCACATCATGTGAAGCAAATCATGCTGCGATCGCGGCAAACCGCATCACGTAAAGCATGTCACCCAAAAGAAATTTAGGAGTTTTCTTTTCTTAGTCTTCTTTCCCTTCTGTTTTCACCTGGTGATCTGGCCAGTAACACATCTCCTGTATTAGAGTGCCTCCACTCTGGATGAATGAGCACAGGAGGCACATTTGCCTCAGCTGTATTGTTGCTCTGGGTGGAGGGGTGTGTTAGATGTATTAGCAGATTTACATACACTAACTGACTAAAGCCAAACTCCAGCTAATACTTTATAAGCAGTTACAGCAAAAATGTATTTTTTTTTCCTTTTTGGGATAAAGGCTTTACTTCAATAACAGTTGATCATTGTAAGCACCCCTGCCAGTGTTAGATGGTTTGTCTCATCTATGTAACTGGTTGTCATGGATCCAGCGCACACGCCCACAGCGACTAGCTAACCGAGGCGCGCACGTGCGGCCGTGACTTTGGGTAAGAGGGAGTAAGGGAGACTTAATCTGAATATATCTAAGTATATAAGACCAGCCGTGATACACTTTCACAGCCCGCACTACCTCTGGCCACCACCAGAGGGAGACTCCACTCCAATCCAGCTGGCTGACCACACACACAGGCAGATACGATCTTACATACAATCTGGTGCACTAATTAGGGTTGAGGAGCAGCCTGGCAATCACACACCCTTCTAGGATTCCTCCAGCTATCCTACAAGCTAGAATTCCAGGGTTAATCACTCTTCCACTGTCCACACCCCCCCCCACACCAGACACACCACAAACGGTAGCTTGCCACCACCCAACAGTTTATCCACAGAACGGTCTGCTGGGACACCGTACACACACAAATCTCCGTCTGGCAGACCTGTCACCCTTATAATCTGCACGCAATCTGCCAACACGCAGTGCAATTGCATACAGATTGGCAATGAACTTGACTGAGCATATAAAGACACTAAAATACAATACAATCTAATCTTTCCGGAGATATGAGCCCGAGCTTAAGTACCCAGAAGTCGCTTATTAATTTTAAGATTTAATATCCCGAAAGTGGGCAGTGCATAAAATATGTACAAAGTATAAAAAGTTACAGAAAATACAAAAATACAGGAAGACACACAGATGACTATTCACTATAGAATAAAAAACAGAAATAAAACTTTTACCAAGATTTATCCTGCGACTGGAGCAAGTCAGAGATAATCTGTCAGTCAATAGGATGGGCTCCATACAAATCACACTGTCCTTATCCCAGGTCCTCAATTTATGGGGGTATGGACGTAGGCTGGACATTAGCCCTTGGCCAATTGACTCTGGGGGGTGTTCCTGTACCAGCCCACAGGACACTCTGGGTCCTGAAATGCCCAAAGTCGATTGGACCAGGAATGGTTTGAATCACCAAGTCAGGGATTGAATTTCTGACACCAGCGCATCAGTCCGATCGCGACAGTACCAATCACTGTTCAGCTGTCACAATCAGGTGCAATATAACCATTTTCTGCCTTTTTTATGGGACCCCACATAGGCTACAAATACCATTTTACATGCAGATGTAACCTACATAGTGTCCAATCAGAAGGAAGTATTTCATCTCTCTGTAACTAATATTTTAGCTTTTTATGAGGGTCAATACTGCTTTAAAACATACAAGTCAACTAGGAAGCACATTAAAGGGGTACTTCACCCAAAAAGGGACGTTATGCTTGTTTACATCCCTCTACTGCCACACTTGGCACTTTTTGGGGACTCGTTTCGGGTGGGTGTGGGTACCTGGTTTTGACAGGTATCATCTCCCACTTCCGGTCAGATACGGTTTCCCTTACTGAAGATGCTGGCATCTGCATTGAAGAATCAGCTCGGGTGAGGGTTTTGCTGGATCCCTGGGCAGGAAAGTGTCCTTATATTAAAATATAGTGTCTACAGTATTTGTAGCTGTTAACTTTTATTTTTTTGGGGGAACCTGGAGCTGCGCTTTAATAATACAGTGGGGTTTTGGGGTGGGCATGGGTGGGTTTCCTAGTGATTCTGATGCTGCGATAGGGGTCATGTAATGGGATTGACCGGCACATTTTTTTTTTTTTTTGGTGCTTGTAATTTTTTCCAAAGTAACTTCAGCATGTCAGCATACGTGGTTAGGAACTGTTTAGTGATCACTAACACTTTAAGGGCGTGCCCCATTCAGTTGAATAGCTTGCTTTTTATAGGCAGTAAATAAACCTTGACCTTGAGGAAAGTGTTGTGTGAAACCAGTCACTTGGCAACACCCCTCACCCCCGCCCACCCAGTTTTTTTTTTTTTTTTATAGGCTCTGTAGTACCAGTACTGAGGAAGCTGTAAATTGCTTCCATATTTTTCCCTCTGTTACTTATTGCCATTATTTTTATCTATATCTTATGATCATTTTCTAGCTATTTAGCCAGCGGCTGCTGATCACAATGTTGGCTCAGTGCTGTCTGCCCCTTTCAAATCTACTTTAAAATATGTAAATGGCCCAGAATAAAGAGGGCATTGTTTTTTCCTTGGAGAGAATAAGGATCTCTTGTATATATCAAAACGTGAAGTGAGGAGTCACACTTTATCGCTCTCCCCCTCTCACATGATCATCTTTATGGGGTCTGTCTTTGTCTTGGGCATGGTTATTTTTTGCATGTGGACTTCATTCTCCCCTTCTAACACCAGAAAACCTAAAAGGGCCTCCAGTGACTTGATTTTTGGAACTCGTGTCGTTATTACAGTAGAGTCCTCAAAATCCTAAATCTGTAAGGCCCCTATCATTTGCTAGCTGTGTTTTTATCAGTCCAGTCAAAATAAACATTTCAATGGCTGGCGAACACTATGCAAAGTTTCCCCTACCTGCTTTTTATCCTTTAAAGTATATAAAGGCAAAATTTTATTTGGATAGAGTGCTGAAAGTTTAGAACCCCTGTGAGGTTTTTTAGCTATGTGTATCTCCACTGAAGCGAGCTACTGTGACTGTCCTTGTGATCACTGTTTCTTAAACTGGGAAAGTAAGGAAAACATTTTTAAGTTGTCCCACAGGAGGAATAGAGAGAACTCCACAAACGGGAACACTTGTAACCAACTAAGAAGGGATTACCTTCACTTTCAAGAGCATTCCTTTCACTTGCTGTTGTCCATGGAACAGGAGGTGAAAGTAACTGTGTTTCATTGGGAAGACTTACTTTCACTTGAAAAGTAAATTGGCCCTTGGAAGAGATTAAGGTCACAGCCTGCCCTTTGATCTGTCAGTGATGAACAACTCAGCAGATGTCCTATTTCCCATCTCCACAGAAATTCCTGCAGATGTTTTAATGGAAATACAACCTCCCATAAACCACTGTAGGGTGCTATGCTTGGAACCTCTTTCTCAAGAGATGGGCTCTGTATTAATGGCCTGTCTGCCATACATTTGAGGGTTGATTCTGTTCTACTGGTTTTTAAGATGGCATTCAGCAGTGACACCACATGATTTATTGATAACCAGAGTAGCTATATAGAACTACAGTGCCTTAAAAAAGCATTCATACCCCTTGAAATTTTCCACATTTTGTCATGTTACAACCAAAAATGTACTTGTATTTTATTGGGATTTTATATGATGGACCAACACAAAGTGGCACATAATTGTGAAGTGGAAGGTGATAAATGGTTTTCAAAAATAAATATCTGAAAAGTGCGGCGTGCATTTGTATTCAGTCCCCCTGAGTTAATACTTTGTAGAACCACCTTTTGCTGCAATTACAACTGCAAATCTTTTTGGTATGTCTCTACCAGCTTTGCTCATCTAGAGAGTGACATTTTTGACATCTGCTTTGCAAAATAGCTCAAGCTCTGTCAGATTGGATGGAGAGCGTCTGTGAACAGCAATTTTCAAGTCTTGCCAAAGAATCTTAATTGGATTTAGGTCTGGACTTTGACTGGGGTATTCTAACACCTGAATATGCTTTGATATAAACCATTCCATTGTAGCTCTGGCTATATGATTAGGGTTGTTGTCCTGCTGGAATGTAAACCTCCACCCAGTCTCAAGTCTTTTGCAGACTCAGGTTTTCTTCTAAGAGTGCCCTGTATTTGGCTCTATCCATCGTCCCATCAACTCTGACCAGCTACCCTGTTTTTGCTTAAGAAAAGCACCCCCACAACATGATGCCACCACCATGTTTCATAATGGGGATGGTGTGTTTGGGGTGATGTGCAGTGTTAGTTGTTTGCTACACATAGCATTTTCCTTTTTAGGCCAAAAAGTTCAATTATGGTCTCATCTGACCAGAGCACCTTCTTCCCCATGTTTACTGTGTCCCCCACATGGATTCTTGCAAATGGGAGTTATGGTTTCTTTCAACAATTGGCTTTTTTTTTTTTTCGCCACTCTTCCATAAAGGCCAGATCTGTGGAATGCATTTTTTCTTTGTTTCTGTTATAAAAGTTTACAAATAAATAATTGTTCTTCATAAATTTAGGCCGAGATGTATTCTGCTACATGTCTTTGGTGAAAATAACCCAAATTAGGATGTATTATTTAGTTTGTAGGAAAGTTATAGAGTTCACAAACTATGGTATAGATCTGAATATTGATCAATCCTGAAGTACTGACAGCCAATCTAATTTCTTGAGGTCCAAGAATGTCAGAATAGTACAGATATCCCCCAAATGACCCCTTTTTGCAGAGTAGACAGTCCAACGTACTTCATAAGAGGAATGGGGAGTTTTTTGAAGTTGTGTTTTTTTTGTCATAATTTTTCGGAAAATGAAAAAAATTATTTTCACTATTTTTTTTTTTTTTTTTTTTTACATACTGTCACCAGTGCAGTACAGCGTCATCATATAACTGGCATGGCGGTGAACAGGGACACTGACTGGTGACAGTATGGAACAAAAAAATATGTATATATTTTTTTTTTCTTCATATTTTACTATGACCAAAGTAGTACAATGTTACCATAGCAACATTGTACTACTTTGGGGAAGTGATCAGTATTATTTTTTTTTTACACAATTTGCTTATAGCAAAGAATTACTTTGCTATAAGCAAGCATTTACCTGAATGACATCGATTCATTCAGGTTTTTTTTTTTTTTTTTGTGCTTAGCTGTGATTTGGCCACAGCTAATCACATGACATGTGCATGTGACCTGCTGGGACCATTCACAGCTAGGCACTAGTATACAGTGGATGGCATGAATAAAGCCATCCATTGTATACAACGGTCATGTGAGCTGCTGTGATTGGTCACATGGCACCAGCAACGGGGGCCGGTACTCAGATCTGTAATTAGCCGTGTCCGAGGTACACGGCCGTTGACAGATCGCTCCGCTGCGCGGCTCTGCAACCGCACAAACTGTGCATGGCGTGCCAAATGGCGTGCACCCGGAAAGGTAATACATTTTTGCCGCCGCCACCAAACGGCTATAGGCCGGGCGGCTAATGGTTAAAGTTTTCAAAACTAACTGGCACTGATACTAATTTTTAAAAAGCTAGTTTTTACATCCTGTCTAAAATACACTGATCCTGACCTTTTAAACCCTGATCTAGCTGTTTATTCCATAGATAGAGATATATATTCTTTGGGTTTTTTTTTTTTTGTTTTTTTACGCACTCCTTTTATTTACATTTTTCTCCTCTAGCAAGGAGAAAAAGATAGTCATTGTTCAGCGACTAATCACTGTGATAGCCAATCAGAGGCTATCACATCAATCAAGTGATCGGGACAGTTCCTGATCATTAGTATGAGACTTTGAGCTCTCACTGAGAGCCCGGTCTCTGTGTTGGGAGCATGCCATTCAGTACACTCCCAGCACTCAAGTACGCCCATGGATAAAGACCCGCGTCTGTGAGGCTACATATGTGTGTACAATCATTAGGAAGGGGTTAAGCTGCAAAGACAGCTGATTGGGGATGTACACATAAAATTATGTCGTACCCCCCCAATCTCAGATGTGTTTGATAGCAGTGAATGGGGCTTTGCTGTAACTGTGTAGCATGCATTCAGTTGTGTCATCCCCTCACCCAGTTTTACCTTCTAAATGCTACACCATCATAGCACAACACCTCTTAAAGGTGATTCTCCGCTTCAGAGGGGCGGCAAGTGCTGCTGTATGTGTAAAGAGAGAAGACAATAGTGGATTCCAAGGCTTCCTGTCTTATCAGTTCATTAGAAAGAGAGAATGATAAGCAAGAAATGTATGCATTGATGTGTTTTGTTTCAGCATTTAGTGTATTCTTGTATTGTCTGTATCATTGTGTTTCACTATATTGATGTTATTTAATCTGAGCAATTTTTCTGTGTTTAGGACATTGCGAGTGTGGCTGAAGAGAGACAGCGGGCAGTATTGGCCAAGTATCTACCACACCATGTCATGTGAGTCCAGCTAATACTGTTCCTTTATCCTATCCATACCATAGGCGAGTTCATAGCAACAAATCAGAATAACTCAGTGACTTAAAGCAAGTGTCTGATAACCCACATTGTCCTTGTTGTTCTTTATCATACAGTGACAAGAAAAAGTATGTGAACCCCTTGGAATTAAAGAAGTATAGCCAAAGCTTTTTTGGCTGTACTTCTATGATTCACAGGAATGAAGTTCATGCTGGAGGAAAAAGAAAGTGAACCCATAGACTACTTCAATAAAGGCTAATTCGAGTTCATAATTTGCACACCTAGAATATAGTGATACTAAAGCTAAAAACCTTTTTTTCTTACCTTCATGCATTCCTTGCATTAAGGTAAAAAAAGATTATATTTCTATGTCTTCCCAGCCCAATCTCCTCTCCCCTCTCTTCATCACACAGGACTCGGAACAGTAGGAGGAGCCACTGGCTACTGCTGCTATCAAATTCAGTGAGGAGTAAGTGGGGGCGGGGGCTAAGTTTGCTGTGTGTGTCTATGGAGCAAGGCTCCATAGACACACAGCACAGGAGCGAGCGGACATTGTGTTCCCCCATAGCAGCCATTTCCTATGAGGACACACGAAGAGGAGGAGGATCCAAGATCGCTGACAAGGAACCAGAGAAGGAGGATTGGGACCATTGCACAAAGCTGGTGAGTATAACATGTTTGTTATATTAATTTAAAAAAATTCAACTTTTAGTAACACTTTAATGAAATGAGGTGTGGTTTAGAGCTACTTGAGAAAAGAGACACTCATATTTTAAGATTGCTGTTCATAAGAAGCATCAGCTGATGTCGACAGACAAATTATTTATAAGTTGACAGTTTAGTACTGTGGCTACTCTTCTGAAAAGTGGAGACCCAGCAAAGATGAATCCCAAGGCACAACACAGAATCCTTAATGAGGTGAAGAAGAGCCCACAAGTGCAGCTAAAGGCTTGAAGACATCACTGGATTATGATGAATGTATCACTGCTATGGCTAGGCTTGTAAAGGGATTTAGTGCACAAAAAGTAGATTTACTATATATCATGTTGAGAAATATGTTTCAATGAATGTTTATGTGCGCAAAATTCAGCTTTAAGAGACAAAGACGTTCATTGTCAGACATACTCTTTAAAATGTGTTCTTATCTGGCAAATACTGTCTGACCTTGAAGGTGTGGAATAGAATCCTTGACCCTGTCCATGCAGAGCTGTGCTTACTGGAGGGTCCCATGACCATATATTATATGTGTCCTCGTCCCTTCCGCTCACTTTTTGAGTTCTTAGCTTTAATACCAGTATCTCCTTTCTGCAGGCCTGTCTTTGCAGCATTTTACACTTGCTGCCGAGCCTCATCTACTGTCAGCTTGTAGGCTGTGTGACACCCCTCGAGGTAATAGGTGCAGCCTCAAGACCCAGGAACAGGACAGTGCCCTCAGTCAGTGCTGGCAGACAAACTAAGCAGATTTGCTGACTTTAGCACAAGCTGCAGCGTTAAATGGAGATCCCTGATGGATTTTAACTGGAGTTGCTTATTGAAATGTTTCGGTTTCTTTGGAGAACTGTGTAAATAGGAGAAATGATTTCTGTGCTTTTGGTTGCATTGACGTGGATTGTAGGTAAAGCTAAACAAACCTTGTTTCCTTGAAATATCCTGGAAACTTCGTCAACTAACAATAAGAAGTAACAAACCTTAGCTAAATAGTTCCAAGGTTTTAAATCTTTGTGCTATGTCTGAAGGAAGTGGAGTCAGGAAATATTTGGTACAAGGTATTTCGATTTTTCAATTGCCATGACTGCTGTTATTAAGGACAGTTGAGATCTTTTCAGGATTTCCTTAACCACTTGCCTACTGGGCACTTGTACCCCCTTCCTGCCCAGGCCAATTTTCAGCTTTCAGCACTGTCGCACTTTGAATGACAATTGGGCTGTCATGCAACACTGTACCCATATGACATTTTTATCATTTTTTTTGTGACAGAGCTTTCTTTTGGTGGTATTTAATCACCTCTGGGTTTTTTATTTTTTGCTAAACAAACCAAAAACCACTGAAAATTTTGAACAAAAAATTTGTTTTTTTTTCTTAGTTTTTGTTTTAAAATTTTGTAAATAAGTGATTTTTCCCCTTCACTGATATGCGCTAATGAGGCTGCACTGATAGGTGGCACTGATGGGCATTGACAGGCATCACTGATGGGCACTGAAAGGCAGCACTCATATATGGCACTGATAGGTGGCATTGATAGGCAGCACTGACTGGCACTGTTAGGTGGCACTGATTGGCAGCACTGATAGGCAGTACTGACGGGCACTGTTAGGTGGCACTGACGGGCACTGATAGGTGGCACTGATTGGCAGCACTGATAGGTGGCACTGACTGGCATTGATAGGTGGCACTGATAGGTGACACTGAAAGGCAGCTCAGATGAGCACTGTTATGTGGCATTGATGTGCACTGGTAGGCACTGATGTGTGGCATTGATGTGGCACTGATGGGCACTGGCAGGTGGCACTGATGAGCACTGACAGCTGGCATTGATGGACACTGACAGGTGGCACTGCTAGGGCTACGCTGATCATCAGGGCACACTGATCATCAGTGCCCTGATGATCTGTGTACATGTTCCCTTCGAGGAATGCCGATTACTGGCTCCCCTCTCCTCTCGAGCTGTCAGCATTACAGCTCGTGAGGAGAGAAATGCCGATAACCGCATTTCCCTATTTACATAAGAACAGCTGTGATTGGACACAGCTGATCACATGACCGAGCTGAAATCTTCAGCTCTTTCTGTTGATCGGTGATCCGCTGTGTCCGAGCACACTGCCAATTGCCACGCTGTGCGCTCCCGGAGCTGTATGTGTGTGGTTAGAATGGGAAGATGTCATATGACTTCCTCCCAGAACGAGAGAATCATTTCCTTATATGGCGGGCAGGAGGTGGTTAAAATGACCAGTATCTTTTTAACTATTTGAAGTTCAGGGCAATTTTTTTAAAATTTTACAAAATTATTAAATTGTGTTTTGGCTAGAAAACTACTTAAAACCCCCTAAACAATTACTGTATATATTTTTCTGAAAGTAGATGGCCTGTAGAATAAAATATGGCAATTTCAATTTTTATGTTGCATGACATTTGCACAAATGATCTATATTTTCAGGAAAATATGCACTAAAATTGAATTTCAATGCAAACAATCACAATATAATACCCACTTTATGGTAAAATAAAAAATGTGAGGTTGTGATGCGTAAATACATACCAAACATGTAAATCCTTAAAATTGAGTGCCTGGGAAATGGCAATAAGCATTTAAAGGTTATCAATTTAGAATTACTCATGAGTAAAGGCCATAGAATTGTTTTGTTTTTGTTTTTTGTTTTTTTCTCATTCAGACTTTCGTAGGAATACCTGACGTGTGGTGCAATTGCTGTTTTATGTGCATGGACTAGTGTGTGTGCATGGAGCTATAGGGTTGTTTTTTTTTTTTTTTTTTTCTCATTGTAATTAAATTATAACCTTTTTTTGATAGCAATAAGGTTAAAGGAAAAAAAAAGAGGGTAATATGTGATATCATTTTCCAGTGTTTTCAGATTCTCTTCACTGTAGCTATTCAATCACAGATTGTGCTTGCTTAGCTGGGACCCCAGCCACGTAGTCAGGGATTGAATGAGCCGAAACCAGAAGTGATGGAATGTTCACTGCTTCCAGGTTCAGTTCTGAGAAGCTTCCAAAACTCTTACTTATCATGCATATCTGTCATTTATGTAAGCCAAACTCTGTTTAACCTTTTGCATTCATGGTAATGTAAAAGTGAATCACTGGCATCACTTTTACTAAAATGCCCAGAACCTGCTGAAAAAATGGTATCAAGCTGTGAGCTGTGATCAAGTCCAAGCTGATTATAAATGGCCTAAGGGACAGCAAATTGTTAAAGGTGAACTTCACTCTCTAAACCAACATTGACTATATTTCATCCTTATGCTGCTAGCCTTCGTAAATGGGAAAGTATAAAATATTAAAAAAAAAAAGTAAATATTTCTTCGGTTTCTTCCTGGTTTCCATGCCTAGGCAAATTAAGTCCTACATCTCAGGAGTCTTCAGGAGGGGAGGAGGGGTTTTCTCAACTAAGCACATGGTCCTGCCTGCGGGCAGATGGATTCCAAGAAGTAAATGCTACATAAATCATTGGCCCTTACTCAAGATGGCCATGGCTGGAAATGCTAGGGGGTATTTTTCAAAGTGAATTCTCAGCAAAATAAAGCATTGAGACATGGATGGATTGGTGAGTTTGCTTTGCATATTGGTTTGTGGTACTCGGATGCAGTGTAGTTCCTCTTTTTAAGAAGACTTTAGCTTACGGAAATAATTGATATGCATGGTAAACAAGAGTGTTTGAAGCTTTTCAAAACTGAAGAAATGAAAGTTAAAAAAGTTAATGTTAGGAGTGACATATAATAAATATATTCCTTCTCAATAACCGCTGACTTACTGGTGTGCCTTAAATGAAAGCAGTGTTTGCCTTGTTACAGATATACCATGAACCAAAATGCGGAAGGTACCATATCCTTGTAAAGCTGATTTTGTGTAATGGATATAAGGACACACTAAATGGATCTGTTGATGAAATACATTCATTAATTATATCAAATTCTTAAATAATTAAGATTCATTAACTACAGTACCTTTTTGAAAAAGTATTCATACCCCTTGATATTTTCGACATGTCATGTTACAACCAAAAATGTAAATGTATTTTATTGGGGTTTTATGTGATAGACCAGCACAGTGGCACATCATTGTGAAGTGGAAGGGAAATGGTAAATGGTTTTCAAATGTTTTTACAAATAACTGAAAAATGTGGTTTGCATTAGTATTCAGCCCCCCTGAGTCAATACTTTGTAGAACCACCTTTCGCTGCAATTACAGCTGTAAGTCTTTCTGGGAACGCCTCTACAAGCTTTGCACATCTAGAGAGTGAAATTTTTGCCCTTTCTTCTTTGCAAAATAGCTCAAGCTCTGTCAGATTGGATGGAGAGTGTCTGTGAACAGCAATTTTTAAGTCTTGCCACAGATTCTCAATTGGATTTAGGTCTGGACTTTGACTGGGTCATTCTAACACATGAATATGCTTTGATCTAAACCAGGGCTTAAATTTTCAAGTCCTGAGGAGGGGTGGACTGACAACTCATGGGGCCCCTGGGCAATAGGGGATCATGGGGCCCCTGTGTCATTGCCCAAACTCATAAAAGCCTATGAAAAAGGTACCAGGGGAATCTCATGGGGCCCCCTACTGACCCCGGGCCCTCGGGCAGTGCCTGATTTTCCAAATGGTCAGTCCGCCCCTGGTCCTGAGCTACTAGCCAGGCCTTAGAGTTACTCGCCACCAACAAACACACACACACAGACACCTGTACACAGACATGTACATACACACACACAGACACGTACATACACAGACACATGTATACACACAGACACATGTATACACACAGGCACGTGCAGACACGCATACACACAGATACATGTACATACACAGAAATACACACGCACAGACACATGTACGTACATACATACAGACACATGTACATGCGCGCGCGCGCACACACACACACACACACACACACACACACACACACACACACACACACACATACATACACACAGACATATGTACAATTGTACATGCATACACACCCCACTACCACCACCCCAATAAAATGTTGCAGTGCTTCGTTCACTCACAGATCCGGGTACTGCACTCTAGGGGGAGGCAGAGAGCACAGCACACACTCCTTCCTTTGCTTTCACTGCGCTCAGCTATTGAGCAGTCTGACGGCTTCCAGTGCCAATGACAGATCCGGGTCTAGGGTCGTTATTCTGCTGGAAGGTGAACCTCCTCTGCAGTCTCAGGTCTTTTGCAAACTCCAACAGGTTTTCTTTTATGTTTTCCCTGTATTTCACTCCATCCATCTTCCCATCAACTCTGACCAACTTCCCTATCCCTGCTGAAGAAAAGCATCTCCACAACATGATGCTGCCACCACCATGTTTCACGGTGGAGTTGGTGTGTTCAGGGTGATGTTCAGTGTTAGTTTTTCACTACATATTGTATTTTCCTTTTTAGGCCAAAAAGTTCAATTATGGTCTCATCCCCCACATGGATTCTCGCAAACTGCAAATGGGAGTTATGGTTTCTTTTAACAAATAGCTTTCTTTTTGCCACTCTTCCATAAAGGCCAGATTTGTGGAGTGCACGACTAATAGTTGTCCTGTGGACAGATTCTCCCACTTGAGCTGTGGATCTTTGCAGCTTCTCCAGAGTTACCATGGGCTTCTTGGTTGCTTCTCTGATTTATTGCTCCCCTTGCCCAGCTGGTCAGTTTAGGTGGATGGCTATGTTTTGGTAGGTTTGCAGTTGTGCCATACTCTTTCCATTTTTGAATGATGGATTGAACAGTGCTGCGTGAGATGTTCAAAGCTTGGGATATTTTTTTTTTTTTTTTTTTATAACCTAACTCTGCTTTAGACTTCTCCTCAACTTTTGTCCTTTACCTGTCTGGTGTGTTCCTTGGCCTTTATGATGCTGTTGGTTCACTAATGTTCTCTAACAAACCTCTGAGGGTTTAACAGGACAGCTGTATTTATACTGAGAGTAATTTACACACAGGTGGACTCTATTTACTACTTGGGTGACTTCTGAAGGTAATTGGTTCCACTATATTTTAGTTGGGGGTAACAGAATAAAGGGGGCTGAATACAAATGCACGCCACACTTTTCAGATATTTATTTGTAACAAATTTTGAAAACCATTTATTATTTTCCTTCCACTTCACAAATAATGTGCCACTTTGTGTTTGGTCTATCACATACAATCCCAATAAAGTACATTTTAAGCTTTTGGTTGTAACATGACAAAATGTGGAAAATTGCAAGGGGTATGAATACTTTTTCAAGGCACTGTACATTGAATGCTGCCTTTTATGTGTTACAGTAGAAAGAATACCTGGAGTGCTACTTTGGAAGACCCTTTGAGTGACATAGTTTTGTGACACTTCTTGGATTACACTAGTAATATTTCATTGTCTTTCTTTCAGCTGCGTGTTCAGCACTGAGATACCATCATGAGAGCAGGAAGATTTTTGTGGGACAGGATAGTGGAGCCGTTGTGGTGAGTCAATCTATTCTATTGTTTACTTGTCAATATAGTTAGAACTCAGTTGGGTAATTTGGCAGCACAGGAAAATAGAGGTGTTGCCATTCAGTATGTATCAAGTTTTTTTAACCATGAAAGTGTATGCCTGATTGGTTACTTTGGACGGTAGCTCTGCTTTTTCTAGCTGATTGGTTGCTACTGTGGTGGGCAATAGTTCAGCTTTTTCTGTGCTCATCTTTTGCTGTTGAAGCTGGTTTTAGTGTTGCTCAGATAAATGCAGTAAACAGTAAAACACATTTATTCAGCAATTAGAAACGTATGGGCTTGAAAACATAGGCAGATAATTATACCCAATTGTACACTGTACTGCCCTCTTGCAGCTGAGAGTCACATTCAACCTTTAGCTAGCAGTCTGTCAAAATCAGTGACAGGCTAAACTACACAGCAGCTCTGCGCAGATGTATGCACATCTTAGCAGTACTTGCGTACATTGACATACATGATGCCTCAAATGTAGACTGTTTAAAGGGGAATTCTATCCCAAAAATGTTACTATTTGATCGCAAGCATGTGTGCCAGATTAGTGTATTTACCTATGCAGCCTTTTGTTAGAAACCCTGTCTTGTAGGCTCATTTACAGAAAATACCCAACATATTGGTATCATAATCTTAGAGACTTGCACAATATTTCACCTTGCATGGATTATATTGGATCTCCTTAAGAATGTGCCACTTTGTCCGCAGGCTCCCTGCTATGCTCTAGATGTACCTTGAAGACCTCATTCATATGTTCTGCAGATGTCCAAAACTGGTTGGGTACTGGCATTGTGTGTTTGACCTTCGTAATCATGCATTCCAACTTCATTGTTCTTGTGAGCCAAAGACAGGAATCTTGGGCCTCCTCTCTGATGACTTAAAAGAAGATAGTGATTTTTTTTTTTTTTTTTTTTTTTTTTTTTTTTTTTTTTTTTGGGGGGGGGGAATCCTTGGACATACAGAGGTGTGAATTTGCTGATCAGTAGGAGACTGCAGCTATAGAACAGGATTTCACAAACTATGGTTTGTGGACTGCACAGACCTAACCAGTACTGTCATTATATGCCGTAGGCAGGGGTGAGGAAATAAATTGCAGCACAGAGCCACATCTGCCTTTTTAGGTCATTATTATTTTTACCTTCAAGAAGTGGGCGTAAGCATAGGTGGCTGCAGATGTAACTATACACAGGTAATCTTATATTAAGCTTGAAACACCATTCAAACCCAGGGATTCCACAGGTGAAGGGGTGCAGGCTGCCGGTAGGCCCATCCAGAGCACTGTTTGGAGAAAACGCCATGGTGGGCGAGGTGAGATGCATCTGAAAGCGTGTTTTTTTGATGGAGAAAAGTATGCTGAATCCGATCTTCTTCGTACACGGGTTATGGTGGCTGGTTGGGAGAGTGGCGTTTTTTTCTCTATTTATTGTACAGCGGCAATGATGTAGCATAGCAGTAATTGTCTAAGCTGCAGCTAGGAGTGGAAACAATTACACTGCAATCCATTGTCAGGAGTTTGTCATATTTTTCTTTGCATTCCAAGGCTTAATTGTCAAGAAAAAGAGAACTTAATTCTCGCCTAGACTAAAATTCTGGTATCCAGCCTCCTTGTCTTCTCTGTATGCTGAGTTTTGCCTTTATACATACTGTACATTAAATATATATAAAATATATTTATTGTGATTGGGCAACAAGCACTGTCTTCCTCTTTTGTACAGATCTGATTAAAGGGTTTTACCAGTCAGGAGGTGACTTGCTTTGCCCATTGTTAACCTGTGCTATGATGCGCATAAGTAAATAAAATTACGATAACACTGTCATGCAGGGATGATGTGCTTTAGGTCCTAATACCCACTGGGGAGACTTGCCTATGGTGATATGCCCAGCCTTCTCTCTTCTCTCAAACCATAAATGAACAAAAGGAGCAGCTACTACTGCTCCCTTTCTCTTCCTAAGATTTCCATAGTCACAGCATACATTTTCATCTTATAGCATCAGTGTTATAGCGTTAATATAAACAATAGTTATTTTTTGACAATCCAATATAAGCCTACTTGATAAATCTCCTTTCATCTTGTAAGTGCTGCTTGTCTGCTGACCATCTCTTTCCACAGCTTTCTGGTTTTCCAGCATGCTTTGCAGCTTCTGCACTGCTGTTTACTTTCAATTTCTAAGCACTACAGATCCCATGGTACCTTGCCTGCAAGCAGTGGTTCCTATACTGACGACTCCTCCTGAAACTTTTCCTCAGCACCTCTGGATCAGGCAGGCTCTGTGAAATGTGTGACACAGCAGTGCCTACTCACAGGGCATTGTGCATATTCCTCACAGAATTCAAGGAATTAAAGTGGTTCTATAGGCTGAAGATTTTTTTTTTTTAACCTTTTTATGTATTCAAGGTATGAAGGTAAAAAAACCTTCAGTGTGCAGCTTCCCCCTCATCCCCCTAATACTTGTCTGAACATTGGCTCTCCAGGATCTCTCCTTCCTCATTGGCTCTCCAGGGTCTCTCCTTCCTCATTGGTTCAGACTCTGCAACTGGAGCCAATGGCTCCCGCTGCTGTCAGTCACAGCCAGTAAGGAGGAAGCGGGGCGCATCCGCACTCTGTGTCTTACGGGCATACAGAGCCGGCTTGCGAGCGAGTACACACAATTGCCCCCAGAGCAAGTTGCTTGGTCTGGGGGCACTTGTCAGGGGGGAGGGGCCAGGAGCGCCAGCAGATGAACTGAGAAGAGGAGGCTGCTCTGTGCAAAACCATTGCACAGAGCAGGTAAGTATAATTTTATTTTTTTAAATTATTCTGTGCCATTAAAATGACTTTAAATGTGTGGGATTCTTCAAAAAGTAAGTTTATGTAGAAGTCCATTAATAGGAATAGAAATAATTGAAATTCAATGTTGAAATTTAATATCTGATTTTAAACGATGACCATAGGTATACTTTAATTCATTTCTCTACCCATTATTTATGGCAGCCTCCAACTCTTGGGTATGTCAGAGACCCTTTCATCTTGTCCTCCTACAGCTGTTCCTCCCCTGACATCACTGCTCCCTGTTACTGGTGACAGCACATGATGTGTTCAGTAGCATGGTGGTACTCTGTATGTGCCAGTGGTTAGTAATCCTTATAGCTGTTGTTCATTAATGAAAGGCCTAGAAAATGAAAGCATGTGCCTATTCGTTTAATGTTGGAACCTTTTTAATTTGACCAATTTCCTGTTGTGACATATTTGTTTTTTTCTGTATTGTAGGAGTTTGTAATTTCTGATGACTTCAACAAAATGAATTTTATAAAAACATACCCAGGTAGGGTAATCATTGTACTGTTTGCCTTTACGGACACACTGAAAGGCAAATGGGCTGTTCATTTTATAAAGGACGTTGCATGGTGCCAGGGAATTTTCCTCAGAGCTTAGCGAATGTGGTGAAATGCCACTTTGCGAGGAATACCCAATCACTTGCAAGGAAAATAAAACAATTAGCATTTTTGCTTGGGCATAATTGGATGATAGAAGTCAGCAGAGTTTCACCTGATTCTAGGGAAAACTCCCTTGTAAAGTGAACAGTTTTTGCCTTTAGCAATTCAGCCCCACTGTTTGGCAGCTGGTCTCACTAACTGATGATTCTCTTTTTGCCTGTACAGCTCATCAGAACCGAGTGACAGAAGTCGTTTATTCCCCTGGACCTGAATGGGTGATTAGCACTGGGCAGGATAAGTTCATCACCTGGATGTGCACTCAGAGTGGTTCCTTGGTGGGCAGATATGCTTTCTCTGCTTGGGCATCCTGCCTTCAGTATCCTTTAGGGCCTATTGTACTCTATACCCATCCCCCCACTAGAGTTCACTCACACCTAAGTTCTTTCCAGTATCGAAAATACTTACCCCTTTTAATCAGAGAGATTGCAGCAAACAATACTTTTCTTCCAGTTCAGTGCTTATTTACTAAATGAATTGAATGATGTGTTTCCTTTACCGTTTCATAAAAACTGCCTATGCATTTAAGGGATGCCAGTAGATAATAATGTACCTTCTATTGCTGTGTGCCAGAAGCCTGCTGGAAAAACTGCCATAGCTGGTGTTCCCCTGGCTTGCCCTGTTCCTAAGATGTTTCTAAGACATTTCAGCCATTGATGTTCACCTTCATCATCACACGAGCACATGCTCTCTCTCAGATTCAAAACCCAACATGTGTTGTCTCTCATTCATTGTAGTACCTCTGAGCTCAGCCCCGTGGTGAGAAGATAAATGGAGCACCGCATATTCACGGTGTTTGTCATCAAAACGGAGCACTCTTCCTTGAATTCAATGGCGAGCATCAGCAGCTCCTATTGGGGAGTTTTCCCTTGACTTTGTATTGCATAGACACAACAGAAACTGATAGGGAATCTCTCCAATGTAAGAGAAATCAGCTCTTAGTCAGTTGTCACCTGAAATTAGTGTCCACATTGAAATATTTCACTCTTGTTCCCAGTCACAATAGTCACTAGAGCCACCCTGGAAAGGACACTGCAGTAAAGACCTGCCAATGCTTTTATAATACTAACAGATTGTCTTTGGAGTATGGGAGGAGACAGGAGTACACCGAGGAAAACTTTGCAAGCTCAGGGATAACATGCATACTCCATGCAGGTAGTGCCCTGGTTGGGATTAACACATCCTGTTTAGAATACCAGTTCTGTCAATGACTCCATAGAGGTACACATAAACACAAGTCTCTAACGCCCTGTCTAGTCAAATCAAGCCAAAGATAATGAGAAAATGGCTTGTTGATGAGGGAATCGCTCCCACAGTGCTATTAGATTCTTCCGGCAATGAGCCTTCCCTGCCAGCAGAGCACAGTGATTACTGCTGGCTGATATACAACCAGCCTGCCCATAGATGGATCAAAATTCAGCTGGTCGCCGCTGAACCAGCCAAGATTCAATCCATCTACGGCTGGCTTATTTGCAACTGATTGTAATTGTCCTTTTAACATATTGGTTCTAAGCTTTCTCTCCAACATTAATCTTCCATTTTTGTGTAATTCCTCTTGTGTAAAAATACCTCCAGCTATGCTCAAATTCTAATCTATGTATCTGCATATTCCTGGGATATCCAGAATTTTCATGTTGAGAAAATGTAAATTTATATGGTTTCTCTACCCATGCATGAAGTGTTGCTTCTTCATTACTTAAACGTATTTTCCCTGCACTCTCCATTTGTTCATACATTTTAATGATGTTCTGTAAAGGTGTTAACATTGATCTCGCTCTCTATTTTTGGGTTCTAATTTGTCAGTTATTTTGATACAGCTTTACTAAAGGCTAGAACTGTCTCCATGACAACTTGCAGTTTTATTAGGATGTTAGTATTATATTTTGTCCTCTCTGATCTCTGCAATAAGCCAGGTGATCCTTAACAAAAGTCCTTGTTTAGATACGATGAGGAAACCAGATATGCCTTTGTTGGTGATTTTTCTGGGCTGATAACATTGCTAAAGCTGGAGAAAGACAGTTGTTCTGTAATATCAACACTTAAAGGCCATGAAGGTAATTGCTCAAATAACTTTTTAATTTAGTCTTTTAACTTGGGCATTCAGTGCTCGCCAATATAGAAATTATATATTGTTTCCAAAGAACATGTTATCATGAATTTCCTATTCGACAATTCATGAAGGAGGAATACCAGAGTTTCAAGCAAGGAAAATGTCAGTGACAAAGCTTGCACCATTTTAAATTGCACCTACACACTAAAGCCGGCCATACATAGATTGAAGTTCAGCAGGAACTGCCTGAATTTTGATGCATGTATGGGCAGGCTGATTGCACCTAAGTCGATCCATCAATCCACTTTTGGTACAACTAGCCTGTTGAATTTTTTTTTTTTTTTTTTTTTTTTTTTTTTACATGCAACTACTGTCAGCGGATATATCCACTAGCAGTAATCATTGTATTCTGCCAACAGGAAGGCTCCCCCAATGACTGTGTGGATGGGGAAATCGAGCAATTTTATTTTCTTTCACCCGTGGTGGAAGGAAAGAAAATCAAATCCTCGACGGGCTTCTCTAATGCTATGTTACCTAAGTTCACCTTTTTGGCGCAAGTTATACCCATATTTAGGGTGTAATGTGTAACTTGCTCCAGACCTGCCCTCTGCATTCCTGACTGCACCTTTGACAGAGGGTGGGAGATCCTCACCCTGTACTTGCTGTCACATGTTGAAAACAGTGCAGCTGTGAGTGGCTAGGCCCCCACAACTGTCATTTGTTCACAGAATCTGTGAATGAGAAAACTACAGTCCCATTTTCCACCTCAGCAGATGGCTTGTGGTTCTCAGTGGATTACAAGTGTGCTCATCAGCATGCTTTTTTTTTTTTTTTTTTCCCCTGCAAAAATGTGTATTTTACTATTATTTATTTAATTTTTTTTTTTTTTTTTTTAAAGGGGAACTGCTATTTTAATCTTGCTGGGGAACAGAAATTTAGATATAGAGGTTAATTTACTAAAAGCAAATACACTTTGCATCCACTTTGCAAAGGAATTTTCCCAAGAGCTTAGTGAACAAGGTGAAGATCTGGTGACTTCCATCATCTAATCGTGCAAGAAAAAAATGCTGTTTGTTTAAATTTTTTTTCATTGCACATCATTGGGCATCCTTTGCAAAATCACATTCACCTACCTCTGGGGAAAATTTCCTCGCAAACAATTAATGGCTTTGCAAAGTGAACAGCCTATTTTTGCTTTTGGTAAATCAATAGTAAAATGAGGGCTGAAATGTTTGTTTCCTAAAGGAAAAATGCTGTTACACGATTCTTTTTAGTGCTGGCTGCAACCAGGCCACTTACTCAACAAAGGATCACCTGACAGGTAACTGTAGCCAGTACTAAAGGAAGGCTGTAGTAGCACCAAAACCACATTAATAGAATGGAATTTTTCAGAAATGTTGATAAAACAACTTGATGACCAGATTTCAGTTCCACCCCACTTTTTCTTTTAGACATATTGTGTGATATTCTCAATCTTTGCATACTTGTCTGAAACAACTAAATTATTTTATGAATTGTATCATAAATTACTCATTTTGCATTTTGGATATATTTTGGTGTTTATAGTGGACCTGATTATCACAAATGTGTTGCATTTTGTTCCTTTTAGGTAGCATCTCCTGTATATTTTGGGACCCTGTGCAACGGTTTCTATTTTCAGGGTCAGCAGATCACAGTATTATACTGTGGGACATTGGAGGGAGACAAGGACGAACGCTAATCCTCCAAGGACACCAGTAAGGATCATTCTTTGTCACATCTTTCCACTATCTGGTGTGTGACGCTGCTCCATTCAGTTCTGTGCTGGTACATGTCTGAACTGCATGAAGATGATTCTGGCCCTAAGCCAAACTGCACTTTAATGTAATAGACATGTACTCTGAGTCACTGCTTACGTAGATGGCATGCAAGAATAGATCATGGCCAACAGCAGGACCTCATTGTTATCTGTAGAAAGATTTAGTAAATGATGGATTGAAAGGTGTGACATCACGTATCACTAAATTGGGGGCAGTGATATATGCCGTGATGTATATGCCGTGATGCAGAATTAATTCTGCTTTGTGTGCTCATCAGTTTAATATTGATTTAGTAAACATTCAGAAAATCTGTAGACCATTTCGGTAGACTGTACAATAAGCCTGTATTGATGACCATAAACCTGCTTTCTTCTTTGCCCAGTGACAAGGTGCAGGGACTCTGCTACCTGCAGCTCACACGCCAACTGGTGTCATGTTCTGTTGATGGAGGAATCTGTGTATGGAATATGGATATTGATAGAGAAGAGGTATGTCTTTTATCTCAGTGTTGCTTTATTTAAAATCTGGATTTTTACAAACTGAATAACAGCTCATGCTAGTGTTTCTCAAATGTTGGAGGGCTGTACGCTACCATCACTGCCCTTTTGTAGTATCCCACCTGTAAATCTAAAAGTTCTCCGCAAGCACACAGTAGAGAGGTGCTCAATTTTGTTTCACACCAAAGGGGAACCTAATTTAATCCTTCTAACATTGTAGTAAATGTCTTTTATGCATACAATTGAAAATACATTTCGTAGATGTGCATATCTCAAGTGCACAATCAGTCATACTGTAATCTATGGGCACAATCAGATTGTATAGCGCATTTTATAAACTTAAAATTAACTTGTCACATTTTCTGTGCCATTAATTAACAGCACCCCAAACAGTCATTTTATCAAGTGCAAACACATGAGACAAACTTAAAGTAAAAAATCTGTGGAAACTGCAATGCACCAACATACCCCATGAGTTACTCTGCTGTATTTGTTGTGTCTCATGGGAAAAACACACTCCCACTATGCTGTGTGAATAGGGCCTGAAAGTGAAATTGGTGTGTGGTGTGTTTTTTTTTTTTTTTTTTTTTTTTTTTGTTATATGCTCCCTCTCCCTGAGTTGCACCTGGGTTACAAGAACTTTGACAGATGAATGTCTTCCTCCCATGTACTTGTATAAATCTGGCCATACACTATGCAATCTGATTTGTACTATCTCTGTACAATTTCCTTTTAGATTTACAACTGTGGAATAGGCAGACCCGTCTGAACAGTACACTCAATTTCATCAAATCAGACAGGCCCTTGCACTACATAGTTGATAGTAGATTGCACAATCCGATGGCACTATGTATAGCCACCTTAATGGAAGAAGAAAGAGAAAGTGGTTAGGAAAATATAAGCGGTATAGGGATGAGGAAGGTGTAGTCCACAGAAGTAAAACACGCCCTATTCTGTGATGCAGAAAGGCAGTGCATGATGGTATATGAAGTTTTCTGGAAGGTCACATGATAATGCAGGAAGTGATAGGCCAGCTCAGAAGGCTTTTTTTTTTTTCCAAGTTTGAACTGGGAGGTGAAGAATGAAAGCTGCTGTGAACTAGGTAAGTGATAGATAAGCGCATGGAATGGATTGGGCGGAAAACACTTTATAAAAGGCTTCTATTTATGGTATAAAATTGAAATGCTGCCTGAAAAGGTGATCTTGGCCTTTAAATGTCTAGACTGACAGTGAGCAGTGAATTGGAAGCAAGGAAACATGACAAAGCATTGTTGGCTCTATATGCTGTTTAGGCAGGAATTTGTTTTTTTTTTAAATGGTCAGTAATCGTGAATAACTCAAGAAGACAGGCTTGACCTAATCTGTCTTTACCCATATTTTACTGCGTACTACAGTTCACATGTACTTTTGATGCATAACAGGCTCCTCAGTGGCTAGAAAGTGATTCCTGCCAGAAGTGCGCACAACCTTTTTTCTGGAACCTTAAGCAGATGTGGGATGCAAAGACACTTGGGTTACGACAGGTGGGTAAAGCGACAATCCTTTCTTTGTAACTTTTTTTGTTTTGTTGCATTCAATTTCAGCCTGTGTTCTTGCTGGTTACTGAGCAAAAATGTGTCTGTTTCTTTATTTCAGCACCACTGCAGAAAGTGCGGCCAGGCTGTTTGCGGTAAATGCAGCTCCAAAAGATCCAGTTACCCCATTATGGGCTTTGAGTTTCAGGTGCGGGTCTGTGACTCTTGTTATGAAACCATCAAAGATGAGGAGTGAGTATCGGGGTGGTGGGGGGGAACAGAGGACACTTTAACTATTGAGTGAGCTAAGTGTTACTGCTTGCAAATATGTTTCTATTTGTCTTTCTATTTCTTTCTATTCACTATTTTCCTACCCTCTACCTGAGTGGAAAGTGGAGTTGTCTATTTTTAACTTCCAGGATGCGCACAAATGCACCTCCTACAGAGGTGGCAGCGATTTAATATACAAGATTTTTTCAGCCAAGAGACTTGACTGGTAAAAGTCAGCACCCTTGGGTCCCAACCTGCAGTCCTTTGGCTCTGCACTGCGTCCCTTGGACTGCTGCATATGATAGTCTGTGTCTTGTCTTGGTGTGTGTTTGTCTTGATGTTTACTTCGACCAGAGAAGGAAAAATAAGTCTTTATACTGACTTCTGATTTATTCTGTTTAATTTATTTCTTTCACACAGTCTTCCTTTTTCTCCATGCTATCCATTCCTTTTCTCTTTTTTTTTTTTTTTTTTTTTTATGGATTTTATTGGGAGGAGTGTCATATGTAGCACATGTAATTTTTAGGTAGGCTGTAGGGAATACACATGTGGAAGCATGGTGGTTTTTATATCAGTGATGTGTCTAGCAGGCTCATGTAAAGTGTCTCTTCTGAAGTGTTTTGCCTGTCTCCAAATATCTGCTTTACCATGTTTGCGGTCTCTGACCCTCTCCTGTAGCATACTCTGATTATTTCTTGTAGCATACCTGTAGTCTCTGATCTCCTGTTGCATGTCTGCAGTCTCACAGCTTTTTGTAGCATTACGCCCCACATAATATTATGGGTGCCTCTTTAGTGATGTCAGTGGCCGCACTCAAGGCTCCCTATATCATGTAAGTTGACTACTGGTCTACACCATGTGCGAAAAGCAGAAATGCGCACTCACCAGAAGACAGATGTAAGTAAGCGGTATGCATCAAAGCCCATAGATCCTCAATCAAGGAGAGAACTGCTCCGGTCAAAGTGGGTTGATCTTCCCTTAAGGATGCAGAGCTAATCCAGAGCAGATCCAGGTAGCCAGAGGACTCCTACAGCTGTATGGACGGAAGGGGTCTCCTGCTTAAAGGCTTAAAGGGGGGGGGTCCTTCCTTCTCTTGGTAAAGGCCTGACTTCTCAGTAAAGGACTCTGCAAAAAGGTACTCCTCTCAGGGAAGGACGCCCATAGTGTAGTATTCATAGAATCAATTAATTTATTAAGGACAATAGTAACAACTTTGAAAAACATGCGTCATCCAGGTGTATAGGTTGAACTAACCCTAGAAGGTGAAATAATGGCCGCCGGGCCTCCACGTGGCTCCGGCAGCGTAGTGTCTCAACGTCCAGGCTCCTCCTTACACGTTACGTGCGCACGCACATCATCAGAGGTATGGAACACGTGGAGGCCCGGCGGCCATTATTTCACCTTCTAGGGTTCGTTCAACCTTTATACTTGGATGACGCATGTTTTTCAAAGTTGTTACTATTGTCCTTAATAAATTAATTTATTCTATGAATACTACACTATGGGCGTCCTTCCCTGACTCCCTGAGAGGAGTACCTTTTTGCAGAGTCCTTTTACTGAGAATTCAGGCCTTTACCAAGAGGAGGAAGACCCCCCCCCCCCCCCTTTAAGCGGTAGACCCCTTCCGTTCACCCAGCTGTAGAAGACCTCTGGCTACCTGGATCTGCTCTGGATTAGCTCTGCATCCTTAAGGGAAGATCAACCCACTTTGACCGGACCAGCTCTCTCCTTGATTGAGGATCTATGGGCTTTGATGCATACCGCTTACTTACATCTGTCTTCTGGTGAGTGCGCATTTCTGCTTTTCTTCACGGACCGCCACCATTGATTTTCTACTTGTCGTCTGGCACGTTTTTATGAATAGACTTTTAGTGGACTTTCTTTCAGACTTTATTATCTAGCGCTGCACTTTTGTTGATATTACTCTGTTTAAGTATTTTTTGGTTACTTAGAGTAAAATTCTGCTTTTTTGGATTAGCGCTCACTCTTTTATTATTATATACATAATAAATATATATCTCCTAACTTGTGAACAAAAAAAGTTTCTCCAAATACAAACACTTGGCAAATAACAACCCTTTATTCTGAATATCTGCTGTGATCAACCTGTAGCAATTTTGGTTCTTACTTGATAGTAGACCGTTTATATGTGTAAGGAGCCTGTAGTGCCACCTGCTGGCTATTAATGTAATGCAAGTATGTAATATTCAAACACTACATTTCATATTTATCTGACTTTAGGACTATAAAAAAATGTTTTCTAGTGATGAAATGAATACAGTCAATGTATATATACTGTAAAGCACTATTTCCTTCAACATGATTATCTGTGATATGAAGGATTCTGGTGTTAACGCATAATTTTTTTTGCCAGTAAAATGTTTATTAAGGATTCGTACAAAGCCATACAGAATAAAGTATAGCAGAATGCATATAGGAAGTACATAAACAAATTTAAAATAAAAAGAATCAGAAAAATGGTGTTGCCAGTAAATTTGTATAGGACTCAGTAACGAGGTACAGCAGATGTAATCATCCAATAGCTTAGCACATCGCAACAGGGAGATGTATCCACAGTCAAGGGGAGAAAGGTAAAAGGGGAGGAGGTGGATTGAAAGGGAGGGGAAGGAGGTGCGTGGGAGACTGTGCATGCATGTTCCCAAGAAGGTGGTAGTTGATAGATAACAAAATAGGAGGGCAGTATTGGAGAACACTGTTCCTTAAATAAATAAACTTTAGTCAGACAGTTATGCCTTCAGCATATATCCAGCTTACCCAGATATTACATTTCTTACGAAAGTTATGACTAGCACAAGTAAGCTTGTATATATGTAAGACATTGTTAATTGCCTCCTTCCACTCAGCAATAGGTGGTGGGGGTGATTGTTAAATTGTAATTTAGAACTATCAGTGTCTCTCATAACTGACTGTATAAATATTCTCTAATTTGTCCAATGCTCATCCAGTTATAAAATAAAATTATTCAATATATTTAAGTTTTATTTTTCTTATGTTAAGAATATTATTCAGGGATTGCCAGTACTCGACAGAAGATGTTGCATTTACTTTGTGTACACCTGTGTGAGGGCAGCATTTACCTGCACGGGGATGTACAGGTGTTCCATGCAGCCAGTCCCACAGCAGCTGCATGGACACAGCCACTGCTCTCAATTTGACATCTGTGTGGGTGCCCCGAATGCAGACAGTGTGTGTTTGTAACGTGCATCCATATGGATATATGGTGTATTACTCCTGTGAAAGTGAGACTTAAGCATAACGTTAGAGTCTACCTTGTCACAATATACTAGGCTGTCATTTGATTAACTTTTTAACTGTTTAATAAACTCATGTTGCATTGATCACAAGGTATATTTTTTTATAACTTGGGCAATTTAATTAAAACACTGTCTTTTTTTTTTTTTTTTTTTTTTTTTTCTCTGAAGCCGGACACCATTGGCCACTTTCCATGAGGGTAAACACAACATCTGCTACATGACAATGGATGTCTCAAGAGGACTTATGGTCACTTGTGGAAAAGACCGGCTACTAAAGGTACTGAAAAAAAAATCCGATGTTGACTATCAAAATAGGTATATATTTTGTCTATTGTTTTGGTTTTAGTTGTTACTTTGAATCTTTCTTGAGCACAATACCAAAAGAGAAAACAATCTGCATCTGCAATCATTCTATAATTTCAGATGTTGGGTATGCACAGTTTAGCTCATAGCAGCCATGGTAGTAAAGTAGAGCATACAGGGCAAGAATACAGAGCACATCATCCCCACAGTGAAACATGGTGGTAGCACCATGCTGTTGTCAAGATGGTTTTTGTTTGCAGGGACTTGGAAACTGAACAGGATTGATGACAACATGGATGGAGACAAAAAGACGATACTATAGGAAACCCGGTTTAAGCTGGCCATAGAGAGATTTGAGTCTGGATTGGTTCTCCAGGAACAGGCAGAGATTCAAACCATGTATGGGTAGGCTGAATATACCCAAGCTGATTGATCGATCAACTTGGGTACAACCAGCCTGCCGGATTTTACATGCTATTATTGCTAGCAGCTGTTATAGCCGCTAGCAATAATCACGGTGTTCTAGGGAGGATGGCTACCCCCCTACTGAGAAAACACAATGGCTATGCAGGAGGAATTCCCCCATCTGGTTGCAGAAAAGAAATTTGCTCCATCTATGGCCTGCCTTTGTCTGCAAGAGACCTAAGAATAGGACTGGAGTCCCACCTTCCAGCAGGACAACGACACCCCCTTAACCCCCCCCCCCCAACACACAGAGACATACAGCAGCACACACAAAGCTACAATGAAATTGTAAAAATGGGGGGGGGAAGCCTTCAAACTGGTAGAAAACTGATGTTCGCCAGTGGTCCCATTCAACATGACTGAGCTGTTATGCCAGTGAAAGTGGTCAAAAATTTGCAGACCTGGTAGAGATTTTACCCCAGAACACTTGCAGCTGTAATTGTAGCCAAGGTGATTCAATCAAATATTTACTTACATGAATACTTATGCAGCCAACAAATTGCTGATTTTATTGATCCAGTAGGCTTGTGTTTTCCAAAAATGTAGAAAGTACAAACCACCTGAAAACCTATATAAAGTGTTGTAGAATATTCATAATTTAAAAATAAAAAGTTGCCATGTTTCCATTTACACAGTTACACTGTGGTCCTTTGTGTCAGACAGCAGAACAAATTGGGAATTGGCTGGAAAGCCGTGAAATTCATTAGATATTGAAAGACTTTTTTCAGTCCGGTTGGTCAGTAGAGCCCCACCTATGTGAGAGGATTTACCTGGCCCTGCTGGTTGAGCAATATCTAATGAATGTTGTAACTGTGGAGAACAAAGCAGAATTATTCGTCCAGGTTCCAGCTGACTGACCTTTGCACAGATAGTCTGTTTTGCCTTTAGACAATGGGCATTCATTTTCCTGACATCTAGTGGACAGTGGGATTCTGTGTATGTGTACCTTTTTTAGAAAACATGGCATTTTATGATTGTAAATTCATGTCTAGTATTCTTTTAGATAAATATATTCGCTCTTAAAGTGACACTCTAGGCAAAAACAGAAAAATATGTATGCACCGCATAACTGGAAAGGGGGGAAAATAGCGGAAAAATAATTAGAAACCTTTTAATAGCAATGTACACCGATCAGCCATAACATTATGGCCACTGACTGGTTAGGGCAATAACATTAATTTATCTAGTTAAAATGGCATCTGAAAGTCTGTGGGATGTATTAGGCAGCAAGTGAACATTTTGCCCCTGAAGTTGAGAAGCACAAAAAAAAGGCATGGCAGTTTGTTGTTGTGTATGGGGCTGCAGAGCAGCAGACAGGTCAGGGTGTACATGCTGACCTGTGTCCACAACTAAAAGAACCTACAATGGGCAAGTGAGCACTAGAAATGGACCACGGAGCAATGCAAGACAGTAGCTTGATGAATAGCCTTTTCTTGTACATCATGTGGATGGCCGGGTGTGTGCGCGCGTCATTTACCTGTGGAAGAGATGGCTTTAGGGTGCAGTATGGGAAGAAGGCAAGCTGACAGAGGCAGTGTTATGTATTGGGCAGTGTTTACTGGGAACCATTGGGTCCTGCCATTCATGTGAATCTTACTTAACATATACCATCTACCTAAAAATTGTTGCTGACCAAGTACACCTCTTCATGGAAACTGTGTTCCCTGATGGCAGTGGCTTCTTTCAGCAGGATAATGGAAGAATGGTGAGGAACATAACTTCGAGGTGTGACTTTACCTGCAAATTCTCCAGATCTCAATCCAGTTGAGCATCTGTGGGATGTGCTGGAAAAACAAGTCTGATACATGGAGGCCCACCTCACAACTTACAGGATTTAAAGCATCTGCTACTGATGGCTTGCTGCCAGATACCACAGCATACCTTCAGAGGTCTAGTGGTGTCCATGTGTTGACTGGTCAGGGCTGTTTTGGTGGCAAAAGGGGTCCTACTCAGTATTAGGTGGGTGGTCATAAAGTTATGACTGACCGGTGTATATGAAGTTTTACTCACAATATAGGGAGATATGAGGGTACCTAAATTCCTAGATTTCAATTTTAACTAATCAGGATTTTTTCCAGGGAATACAAAGGTGGGATTTTGTACTTCTCTTCCTAATAATAAGCAATTTTATGTTTTTGGTTAGAAATACAGAGGGCGTGAAAAGGTGTTCTGTGACCCTCTCTGCCTTTTTGCCTTGAGACAGGGAGGGTCACAGAAACATAAAAACGGAGGCATGGAAAGATGTCCGGTGACCTTCCCTGCATTCACCTTGAGGGTGATGGCCAGCCATGAGGATCACTGTGGGTAGACACTAATTTTTTTATTGAGCTTTAACTTCATTGAGATAAACTTTAATGTCAAGTAATATGTCACTTTGTTATTCTTAGTGTTTTAAACCTGTAATGTTACACAATACCTGCCTCACCTAAATTTCACCCATTTTCTTAAATGGCAGACCTTCTTACTACAGGGCAGCAAAAAATCTGTTTAAAGGAACTTGTTCTGGGAGATATACTTGAGCTGCTAATCTTTCATTCTGAAAATGCCTGTTGCATGTTCACCCCAGGGGCTTTAACAGCGACTCTAACAACAGCTAACTTTTGAAAAGGAGGTCTACAGTAGCTGTGTACATAAATCTGGAAGAACGGTCTGGATAAAAGTGCACAGATGTGTCCCAAAGGAAATAAGTGAATGGTATATGTCAACTGTGATTAGTGGGGAAAAACCTCACTGCTGCCATGGTAAAAACACATCGGTTTGTGGAACGTATGAACAGGAACACAGCGCCTGGCTCCTGTTCATAGTGTACATAATTCTCATGTTTCTTTCAAAGCACGCTGTGTATTATAATCTTACCTAGGAACTGTGCTGCTTGTTTGCTCCCAGTTAAGTTCAAACTGTTATTTGACATCCATTTTTTACTATAAAATTATGCCTGCTTGCTGTGTGGCATCAAAAACTTTTTGGGAAATTATTATTATTATACAGGATTTATATAGTGCCAACAGTTTGCTCAGTGCTTTACAATACAACGGGAGACAATACAGTAACCATACAGTGCAATACAAGAGGGATTTGAGGGCCCTGCTCCTTGGAGCTTACAATCTAGGAGGGGGGGGGGGGGCTAGTGGTACAAAAGGTAGTATCTGTGGGGGATGGACTGGTTGGAAGAGTAGAAGATTCCATTATTAGTTGAGGGCAGGATAGGTTTTCAGAGATCACCTAAAAGTGAGCAGAGTAGGCGATAGTCTGATAAATTAAAAGATCCTTTTACTAGTTGTAAATAACTTTTTTTTAATCTTAAAGTGGATTTTTACCACTTTGCACCATTAAAGTAAGTTAACTCTAAAGTTGTGTTCCCCAGCTGGAACTATAAGACAGGACACTGCAGAGTGAGTAAAGTCGGCCATAGATGGTTCGAATCTTGGCTGAATCAGCAGGGACCAGCTGAGATTCAAACCAAATGGGCAGGCTGATTGTACTCTTAGATTGTTGTATGTCTTGGGTACAACCAGCCTGTTAGATTTTTCATGTGATTATTGCCAACAGCTATAGCCTCTAGCAATATTTACTGTGCTCTCCTGCCAGGTTTCCTGTGGTTGCAGGAAAGAAAATCGCATCATCTATGGCTGGCTTTAGATATGTAACAAAATCCTACAGCAATCGGAGATGTAGAACACATCATTAGAGCTCACTTATTTGTACTGTGCATATGGTCAAATTATTTTTGGCTATACTTCAGCATTAAATTAAATCTTTAAGGGGGAAAGCTGCTGCTGCATAGCAGGCACCGTCAAGTATCTGCTTTTACTTCTTTTTTGTGAATAGATGTGCTGCCAGAGCCCCTGCAAATACCGTATTTTTCGCTTCATAAAACGCACTTTTTTGCCCCCCAAAAAAATGGGGGGGGATGTCTATTAGTCTTATGAAGCGGCCGGCCCGGTATTCCTGCCGTCGCCGTGTTAGAATACTGGGCTGGCCGTTTGGTTCTACTGTGCAAAAGAACCCGCTCCTGTTCCTCGGTCCAATGGTGTCCTGCTTTAAGCGGCCGTCTTCTCTCCCCCAACGCCGGCATCTTCAGTGTGGTCACCCGGCTGTGACAGCTTGCGGCTTCACAGCCGGGTGTCCACTGCGCATGCGCGAGAAGTGTGCGCTTTGTGAATGGCCCCGTAGTTTTCTGAGACCTGTCACGTGTCCCACAAGACTATGTGGAGGGAGGGGGAGGACAACTCCGCGGAAGTGGGAGCGGGTACCTATTAAAATATAAATGACTGTTTTTTAGAAATGTATACATTAATCTTTTTTCACACATACGCTTGTACACACATCAAAGGCTCAAAAGTAACTTCTTCAGTTAGCCTGGGTGCATATATGTAAGGTATATCGCATGTGATTCGCACAGGAACTGCACCGAATTCCTGTGCAAATCACATGCGATTTGTGCGCAGTACGATTGGAGCCATACATTTTGTATGGTTCTATTCGCCCCGCACCAAAAAACGTGCAGGGCCCTTTTTTTTTGGGTTTTCGCACTAGAATCGGAGCGCATAGGTATTCACACCTATGCGATCCGATTCTGCACATCGCAGCACGTTTTGCGGACCGCTTTTGAGGTGTTGTTAACATATACACCTGTAGTGGTTTGCATGAACGGGGTGCGACTCTGATGTGGTGCGGAATTTGCACTGAAATTGCTGTGAATTCCGCACCGCATCAGTGTGAACCAGGGCTTATGGTGTATGGGTTCCACTGTGTGTTTAATTAATGTATGTAATTGTGTATACCTATGACAGTAGTTCTTTTTGTTACATTTTGTAGATCTGGGACATGACGCCTACAGTGGGTTGCAGTCTGGCCACTGGCTTCTCTCCTCGTTGATCCATCCAGTTTCAGTTTACTTTGAAGAAAGCACCTTATGTACAGCCACGTACATGCACACCACCTCACCCAGGGCATTGCCCACACTTCTGTGCTTCTACCGTACGTACCCTATGGAAGCAAAGCAATGCAACAGCTCTCCCAAACCAGGAGGGGGTGCCTTAAACGCCACACAGCTGCCCGTCTTTAACTGCGCTATAGGCTCCTACCCTAGCTGCCAAACAGCACAGGATCCAGCTGTCTGTAATCATTTCAGATAACTTTATGTAGTTGTATATCATTGTGGAATGATATCTTCTACCTTTTAGAAAGTTCCTAAACCATTACCTATAAAGACAAGATAGTTTTATTACCCAGGACATTTTTATTGTTTAATCGATCTTTCAAAAAAGTTCTTTGGTTTTTCTTTTTTGTTTTCTTTCAAACTTCTTTCTATTCCAATATGCCTATAGAAAAGTCTGTTAGCAAATTACCATTGTATGTTCTGATATTTTTCAGTGACTAGAGGCCGATGTTTGTGTTTTATTGTACGCTGTCTGTTGTGTTATGATTAGTAACGTATGAAGTCTAACCCAGTATTTTCCTTACCAGATATGTTTTACATGGCAATGAATATGTTCCTGTATTAGTTTTGTTTTTGTTTACAGGTAATGTATATCCTTCTTGGTCATGCGTAGGAAGTGGAAAGATCAAATCCTGAAAGCACATTAGTAAGCTCCTGTAGGAGTATTGTTTGGCCCCCTATAATCTTCTCCTTGCTGCTGTATACATGTTATGTGCATTGATATGAGTTGTACTTCTGGGATGAAATATCCTGTAATAAAGAATCTGAAAGCAGAGAACATTCTACAGCCACCATTAAACCACCTTCAATAGTGCAGTAATAAGGTTTGTTTACAATAATATACAGCATTGAGGTTAGGTTCACACCTATGCAGTTTACATGTGATCTGTTTCTGCAGTGATTTTCACTGTGCGTGTTGCGTTTTTTTGTTTTTTTTTTTCCAACTTGTTGCTGGGCAGAATGAAACGCAAAATGCATCAAAAATACTCTACATGCTTTTCTGCGGCGTCTCCATTGAAGTGTATAGAACCAAAAATGCAACATTTTGCGTTTAAAAAAGTCTCTGACCCTTTCCAAAAAACGCACTGGGTGAAAACGTGGATATGTGAACCTGTCCCATAGGAAATCCTTTTAAATGGACTGCTGTGCAATTCTACAAAATGCAACGGAAAATGCATAGGTGTGAACCTAGACTTAAAGGCAGTTCACAAGTCATATAACTAACCATAGCTTATAACCACTGATCCAATCTCAGGAGCTTTGTTAGGAAGATTTCTTAATTGGAGTTTCTGGATCCATGTATTTGCAACATTATCAGGGCCTGTTCACACCAAGGCATTCTGTTCTGGTGCATTAATGTGCATTGCATCAAGGCAGTTCTTTTAATTTTAATGAGCTGCTTAACACACCTCCAAAGAACCTGCTGTATCGTTTGGCATGTACATTACTGCAAAGAATATTGGTGTGAATGGGTCCTTAGGAGGATATCTGAGAATGCAGTAAAATCTACTTCTAAGCTGAGGGGATCTTTTTGGAGAATTTTTTTTTTTTTTTTTTAATACCTACCCTGCAATTGCTGCACAGCAGAAGGACAGAAATGAGGCATATCAGCAATGTCCGTTAATTCATATCAGCAGCATGGTAGGAATTTGTGATTAGGTTTTTGGGGAAAAAACATCTCATCAGCCAGTGAACCCTTTGTGTTGTTAATATGGGAGCTGCCATGTTTTACTTGTTTTTGAAAGTGAAGGCTCTATCTTGTTTCTTGCTTTACTTTTTAATGATTCATTGACCTCCAGGTTACTTCTTTACCAGGTCATTGACATACAATGTAGGGATGCAAGGATAAGGATGCCAGTCTTAGAACTTGCACTTTTAAAAACAAGTCAACATTCGAATTTCCCCATATTTCTGGACATATGCCCTTTAAAAAGCATCACTGCACAAGCCGTAAATCCATTTTTACCTTCTCCATGAACTCCTTTCCGAAAGGTATACATTGCTAAAATTTGTATATGAAGGAGATTAGAAAACCAATACGCAGAATGCAATGTATAGAATAATTTGTATATTTTTACATACACAGGATAAGAAATGTGCTGTTATATAGCTAGTTTTCTATTCCCTCACATTTCCCAGTTGAAGCCTTTTTTTTTTTTTTTTTGGAAATACTCTCGTATTATGCTATCTGACCATGCCTCCAGCATACTAGATCACACAGGCATGCAGCCTATGGCTTTCCTTTTCAGGCAAGCATGCTGGGAATTGTAGTTCTGCAACATGTGGAGAGAATGGTTTCATAAGACTGCTTTAGTTTGCAGTCTGCAGGGGGAAATAAACAAACTGAGCATATGTACCTTTTTATGAGACTTCATAAATAGACAGCCTTTTGGGTAGTATAAAAACTGGAAATTGTATGACAACATAGTTTTTAGTGCAAGCATTTGTCAACATAGTTTCTCTAATGTGCTTATTTAGTTGTAGCAGTTTTGTATATTCGGCTGCTTTAGATTGAAATGTAAAAATTTGTTATTTTGAAATCCTGGGACCAGTAGATCATATTCAAAAGGCAAGAGGAGCTCGGTTGTCATTAAAGGATAAGTTCACCTTTTAACAAAAAAAAAATAAATGCAAATTTTTTTTGCAAGTAAAAAAAATGTGCATGTATTATTTTTTGTTTGTGGAGCCTTTAAAGCATTGCACTAGCAATCAGCGGATCACTGGTACCATGCAGGTCTCCCCATGACCTGTCGGTATATTTGCTTGCCTGTATGTGCCGTACAGGCAAGCAGATACTTACTGAGAGGAAGGCTCAATGAACTACCATGCCGCTGTGGAGCGCCATGGTAGTTCTTTTAAAACTACTGCAAAGGATGTTGGAACTTGTAGTATTCTCATTCACAGAATACTGTGAATGAGTGTTGCAGCCGGGTGGGCGGAGCCTCGCACGGCTACATAGTTTCTTTTGTTTTTTTTAATTGTGACCGCTAGCGGGGAAGGAGAAGATCCCCCTGCTAGTTGTCACAATGGGGTGCAGAGGCCATTCCAAATGTTACATGTTACACCCTAAATATGGGTGTAACATGTTAGAAAGGTGAACTTATCCTTTTAATACAACCAAACAGTTTTTCTGCTGTCCAAAGAAGGATCCTGGTCGTTGAAGTAATCCAATAGTTTACACTCTTAGAACAACAAGGCAGATCAAGTGATCTGATTTCATATGCCACGCATTGACAGTTGGCTTTTTCAGGAGGAGGTTAGCAATGGAAGCCTACTTATTTCAGTACAGGTTTCCTTTAAATTGGGCAAAGGTTCACATCAAGTTCACTTTAAGCCCTTCTCAGCAGCATAAAGGTGCCTTCCTTTCACTTGCCCTGCCACTTCTTTCAGTCTCTGGGAGCAATGGAAAGTCCTATGTAAACTATGAGTCACAAAAATTGCAGCTTAAACATGGTTATGGGCTCTCTCTGTGACTGCTTTTATTGACCTGGCGGTGTCGCATGGAGTAATTCACATGCTTCTCCAAGTACCTGGCACTTTTTTCGCCACCCAATGCTGTGTGGAATGGCAGGAGAGTAAAAGAAAAGGGCTAAGTATATATTGGGGACTGTGGGGATTAAAACAAACCTGTTCTGCCTTGAATGGGCAAGAGCAGATGAGACATGTTCCCAAAGATTATTCCACTTTTTATAACTCTTTCCTGAGATCAGATTTACAAGGTTCATTAGATTAACCCATTGTGGCACTGGTACCACTTTATTCACTCAATTATTTTATTGCTCTTAGCAGCACTTTATTGTAAGAAAGAAATGTTGGTACACTAGATCTCACTGAACAATAATCACATCTTTGTCCATTCTCCATTATATGTTGAATTCCCTTCTATGGTCTTATGTCTTGCCAGTAGGAAATGGAAATAGTGATCTCTAATGTTCATTGTCTTAAAGCGAAGTTCCATTCACCCTGTCAAAAAACAAAAGTCAGCAGCTACAAAAACTGTAGCTGCTGACTTTTAAAAAACAGTCCCTTGGTCCCGTGGTGTCCCCCGTAGCTCGATTCACCGGCCGCCCTGTATTCCAGGAGGCCAGCATCTTTAGTGTGGGCACCCGGCTGTGATAGCTTGCGGCTTCACAGCCGGGTACCCACTGCGCATAAGCGAGTAGCGCTGTGCTTCATGAATGGTCCTGTAGTCTTCTGGGGCCTGTCACGTGTCCCAAAAGACTACAGGGAGGTAGGACACCTTCCGTTTCCGATCGCCTAGGCGATCGGACCAGAAGTGGGAGCGGGTACCTGTCAAATTCAGGTACCCGCTGCCCCCCAAAGGTGCAAATCCTTAATGGGGAGCGGGGGAGCAGTCCTTAAAGCGGAACGTCCCCTTTTGGGTGTAGCTCCGCTTTAAGATGCCTGTACGTTAGAGCTTAGAACTTTGGAGAAAATTCTACTCTCAAACACCAGTTTTTCCATCTGGCATGCACTTTTATTGAATAGAGCACATCTGAGCTCTCAATAAAAGGGTAATTGCAGTACTGGCTTTTTTAAATCCGACGAGGCAATGCTTTCTTGTCCGTCCAGTTGGTTTCTTCAGCACTGTCATAATTTTCTTACCATAGACTGTCAGTTGGGTAGATTATGAATCCTTGCTTTTTGTATCTTTAGGGCTCATTCACACCAACAGCCATGCTAAATGCAGGGCTGCTGGTGTGTATGTGTGGAACAGTGCTGATGTGTAAACATTATTTAAATGTGACATTTCACAAAGTTCTCTTGGTGGCAGCAGGGTTCAATGTAGTGAATTGTGTCACACCAGGTTGCACTGAAAAAAAAAAAATACTGTGTGCCTTACTTTTCTTCGGCACACACCATTGCAGGGTGGTGTTGTGAACTGGCATGATGGGGAGCAAGGCTTTTTGCCTCGTCTTACTGTGTAACTGTGCTGGGTAAGGCTGCCCATAACAGTCCCAATGCACCTGTTGTGAACGGCCCTTAGGGACAGAAAATGGAAGACTGCATAGAGGGATGTCTTGGATATATGGCTTAAGGAGGTGTAACCCATAACATAATTTAGTTATAGCATAAACTGTTAGCTGCACAGAAATAATGATTAGTTATCAAATGTTATGTTTGTTTGCACCACATTATTAAATAAATGTTATTTTGTATTCCAGACCTTAGTTTGTTTTTTACAATTTTTGTATAAATTACAGTGGTTGTATTTGGATTACATAAATGCCTTGCTCCCTTTACTTTTGAACACTGGAATACTTACTGAATCACATTGGCGATGTGGACTTATTAGAGACTTATTTAATTCTGTATTTACGCATCCATTAATAGAGCTTGTACTCCCTGTAAACACGATATGACTTAATGAGGAACATCTAAAACCAGACGTAATGAACGCATTTGCTTATCCACACATATAACTCCGCTTTTAGTTGGTGCACAGAGCATTCTGTAGTAACCCATAACAATCATAATGAAATTAAAGTGGAACTATGGGCAAAATAAAATCCTGACATATGGGGGTTTATTTACTAAAGCTGGAGAGTCCAAAATCAGACTCCCTTCTGCATAGAAACCAATCAGCTTCCAGGTTTCATTGTCAAAGCTTCATTGAACAAGCTGAGGTTAGAAGCTGATTGGTTTCTATGCAGAAGGGAGTCTGATTTTGGACTCTCCAGCTTTAGTAAATAAACCCCATGAAGTCTATCAAATGGCATTAACACAACAGTCTTAGTTTTGTTTTATGTCTCTATAACCTGCTGATCCTGCCAATATGCCTGATGTGTGTGTTGTGTTTTTTTTTTTTTTTTAAACTTCTGTCAACAGACCAGGTTGTCCATCAATAGTTACAGTTGCCAGGTTAAGACAAACCTTTTTTCACCGAAGGAGCTGCTCACAATGATCAGCTTTTTATATAGGTATCTCCCCCCCCCCCCCCTATCAAAAAACTGCTTAAAACTTTTTAGGTGCAGTCAGTCTTTAATTTGTAAGCCACTCCTGTAAAATCTGTCTAAACTTACTAGCTCATCTAACAGTACCCTCTCCACAGGTAGATTGTGCTGCTGTACAAGAATGGCTGTTTTGCTCCTCTATAGATGCAGCGAAGGAGGTAGTGTAGCCACCCTATAACAGGAAGTGTTACTGGCCGGATCAGGTGAAAATAAAGGAAAAAAAGTCTACAAAAATTTTAATGAATGTAGCCATCACATTTATGGACTGGTAAGCTGTAATATATTACATTTTTTGTTTGGAGTTTTAGATACTCTTTACCTTTCTTTGGCTTTTCTACCCTGACATGTTAAACGCTACCAAGTATGGGTTACTGCTTGTCACTGTTTGCATCATTTTATCAAACAAAATCTAAAAATGACAGCAAAGATAGACTGTGCACACTGGCTTTGGAAGTTTGCTCTCAAGCGCTCTGTCTGTGGCACAGCAGGCTACATGCCTACAGAAGAGCATGGAATCATCCTATGTGGTCATCCACACTGTGCAGATATGGGATTTCTCGGACAGCCCACCTTCCTCCATACTGACCCTATATATAAGAAGCCGATGCCTATCCTCAGCAGTCAACAAAATGTTGCACAAGACTACGCTGGCTATCTTTAACATTCTGATGAGGGCATTGTGTGCATATATAAATTGTGTGGTGCTGGCTGTTTTTTGTAAGTATTGTTGGCAAGTTTTCCTTAAATCTTACTATATTGCAGCTTCCTCCTGTGATGTTCGTGATTTTTTTTTTTTTTTCTCTTTTTCCCTCAATTGCAATTATGCAGACAGACAATCTGGTCTGGGTCAGCAAAGGATAATGAACCAAAGCCTAAAAAAAGAAGTTCATCTATTATTGTTTTGTTTTATTTTTTTTATAAATGATGAAATACAATTGGAAATTTCTAAAAGCGATTGTTAGTATGTTTGCCAGTTCCGTGCGCATCAAAAATATTTGTGTTATCTGCAATGACAGGCAATGCAAACTTATTTCCACCCTTGTGTCTTCGGCATTGAAATGAAGTGTTTATTTCTAGTCTGATTAAACTGTGTCCTGCACTGCAGAGTTTGGTTCTATTACGGTGTGTCCAGTAAAGTAATAGTATATATCTTTCCAGTGATGTGCTCTATAATGAAATGTGTAAATGAGTGAATTCTTTATAGCAATAGCAGCCACCAGCTTTGTTCTGTCATTTCCACATGGATTCTCAGTGGATTCTGGGAATGTCTGACATTTGCTAAGCTGCCTTCTTATGTACTCTTGTTCACAGAAATGTCATTGTCATTTTTGTTTTCTAATAAAAATCTCCTCTACTTTACAGTTATCAGATTGTCTCAGTGCTTTGTCTTTAAATATTTCTGGCATAATAAACTACGTCAGTCAAGTAGAAAAAATATTTAAAGCTAAACTGCAGGCTGATATCAAATACGCAAATTAATTCAGCTCTCTATTCATTTCATACATCATTAGCCATATCTGCGGTGGCAAGAAAAAAGGTCTGTAAAGCCCATCCACCGCACATTAGTCTAAAGCAGCCTGAGGTTGTGTGCTGAGAGTGTGCTCAACTCGGCCATTTGAGGGCTCCTGGTCATGGCTTCTGATCTGGAGACAGCGGGACAGGGACCCAATCATGTGATCGTTATTTCAGCCAATCAGTGATAACATTCTAAAGAAGGCATGCTGCCTCCCAGGTATTAGTGTTGCCAGGAGGTGGCGTTTAGGGGTTAAATGTGTATTTATAAAGTACAAGCAGTGTATGAGTACCTGAATTCAACTTAACAGCAGAGCTCAGATTGGCAGATGGTGCAGCAGCACAAGGAGCAACCAGTTGTGCTGCATAGCAAGAAACATACCGTTTCCCCTAAAATAAGACCTACCCCGAAAATAAGACCTAGTGCTATTTTTGGGAATTGCTAAAGTATAAGACCTACCCCGAAAATAAGACCTAGTTGTGATCAGGGTTTTATTTCAGCTGGAACATGGTGGAACACCATTCCGCCACTTCCGGCACTGGCCCTGTGCACACCCATATCTACTGTCTCTTATAAACACAGAAGCGCGGCTAAAGTGACAGCACCATCCACTCCCACAGAACCTTCCTACCTCTGTACTCACTGTGGGACAGGGAAGTAACAGATATCTGCAGGTGCAGTGTGTTTAGGGGTGGGACATCTCCTCCTGCAGTCTAATGCATGGAAGCCGATGCCCCAGGGGTGATCACCATCCAGTGGAGAAGAGGCGGAGCAGTGAGTAAGTGCACTGTGTGGAAAGATAGGACCCGAAATGGGAGTTACTATAGAGAGGGGCCGGCTGCTGACAGCTGTGTTTTGCAAAGCTAGCTAACCATATGAGGGTGGGGGAGGGGGGATGTGCAAAGGTGAGCTGCAGTCAGGTGTTGCAGAGGTATATTGAGTCAGGTGAGTTGCAGACAGGGTGCATAGGTGTCAGGGCAGGAGCTGAGGAACGGACAGGCAGGCCTAACAATGTAACGCACTGGCTGACGACAACCACCACCCACAGACCAAAGTCCCTCAGGGCGCGGAGTCTAAGTCCCAGGCTGCCCTTCACCAGGGCCCCTGATGGTGGGGATGGACTTGACGCAGCCAGGAACCAGGTCGCGGCCCCCGAGACACCTCAGCTGCGGTAATGGCCGCCGCCAATGGCGTGTAGCTGGTGGAAGAGACAAAAGAGTAGTCAGACAAGCCGGGGTCAACAACAACAGGACAGAACAGTACAGGACAGCAGACGAGAATCACAGGTCACGAGCCGGGTTCAGCAACAGAGGGTCAGATCAAAGGAGAATACAAAGAATAGTCAAGACAAGCCGAATCAGATACCAGGAGAGTCACGAGAGTCAGAACAGAGTAACAGCAACACAAAGACACAAGACACAAGTGCAAAGAGCATGTGCGGGCCACAGGCTTATATGTCATCAGCCACACCCCTCTGGAGGATGGACCACAGAAACCTGAAGGCATAAAAGGGCTCCCATCATGCACAGCAGAATCCAAGATGGACACCAGCACATGAAGTAACATAACCACAGGAAAAAGGTAGGACCTTGACAATAGGTGAGCTGAGTTGCAACCAATCTTTGCACCCCCCCAGCCACAGCTCAGCTCTGCACCCCCTAGCCACAGCTCACCTCTGCAACTCACCCCTTCACCCTGTCTGTGGCTCATATCTGCACCCTGTCTGAAACTCGCCTGTCAAGTCACCCCTGCAACACCTGACTGCAGCTCACAACTGTCATCAATCGGCCCTCTCCATAGTAACCCTCATCCACAACTGCCCGCAGCTCACCTCTGCACCCCCTATCCACACCTGGACATTTAAATAGTAAGACCTCCCCCAAAAATAAGACCTAGTGTGTTATATTTTTTTTGGCTCAAAAAAAACAACAAAAAAAAAAAGACCATGTCTTACACAGTGTTCCAAATTATTATGCAAATGATATTTTTCTCATTTACCTAAATAATTGATGTAAATAACAGTCAGCATAATTCTCATCTTATCAACTATTAAGAGTACAATTCACATTTTATTGAACAAACCTCCTAATAACAGTATTTTTTTTAAACATAAAACACTTACAATGCACTGTTCCAAATTATTACGCACAGTAAGTTTCAAAACACTTTACAGGTTGTAAAGAACTGAAAATTGTCATTTGTTGTGTTTGCAGCATATTTACTGAAATCAAAAGCGATTTCAATCAAACTTTTAACAACATTTTAACTTTTTAAACATTTTAACAGGTCACGTTACATTGTAACATAGGTCCCTTTATTTGATAGCAGCTTCACAAGTCTTGCATCCATTGAACTTGTGAGTTTTTGGACAGTTTCTGCTTGAATTTGTTTGCAAGATGTCAGAATAGCCTCCCAGAGCTGATGTTTGGATGTAAACTTCCTCCCACCCTCATAGATCTTTTGCTTGAGGATGCTCCAAAGGTTCTCAATAGGACTGAGGTCAGGGAAGGATGGAGGCCACACCATGACTTTCTCTCCTTTTATCCCCATAACAGCCATTGATGCAGAGGTATTCTTTGCAGCATGAGATGGTGCATTGTCACGCATGAAGATGATTTTATTACGGAAAGCATAGTTCTTCCTTCTGTACCAGGGAAGAAAGTGGTCAGTCATAAACTCCACATACTTTGCAGAGGTCATCTTTACACCTTCGAGGGCTCTAAAGGGGCCGACCCGCTCTGTTCCCATGATTCCGGCCCAAAACATGACTTCACCACCACCTTGCTGACGTCACAGCCTTGTTGGAACAGGGTGACCGTCTACCAACCATCCACTACTCCATCCATCCGGACAATCCAGGGTTGCACAGCACTCATCAGTGAACAGGACTGTTTGAAAATTAGTCTTCATGTATTTTTCTGCCCAATGCAGCAGTTTCTGCTTGTGAGCATTGGTTAGTGGTGGTCGAATAGAAGGTTTATGCACAGTTGCAAGACTCTGGAGGACTCTACACCTTGATGTCTGTGGGACTCCAGAGGCACCAGCAGCTTCAAATATCTGTTTGCTGCTATGTAATGGTATTTTAGCAGCTGCTCTCTTGATCCGATGCATGGATCTGGCAGAAATCTTTCTCAATGTGCCTTTATCTGCACAAACCCGTCTGTGCTCTGAATCAGCCACAAATCTCTTAATAGTGCGATGATCACGCTTACGTTTTCGTGAAATATCTAATGTTTTCATACCTCATCCAAGGCATTGAACTATTTCACTCTTTTCGGCAGCAGAGAGATCCTTTTTCTTCCCCATATTGCTTGAAAATGGTGCTCTGCTTAATAATGTGGAACACCCTCCTTTAGTAGGTTTTCCTTAAATTGGGCTCACTGGCCAATCTAATTATCACAGGTGTCCGAGATTGTTTTCAGTGATCAAAAGAGCCCTGACACACAATGCCATCCATGAGTTAAACTGAAAAACAAAATATTTCATCTGTGTGACACTTAAATAGAATTTGCATAATAATTTGGAACGCGGTGTATTTTTGGGGAAACACGGTACTGATAAATGGAGAGAACAGTTACAGGGTAACTCCTTGTCATGCTGTTTTTTCATTGTCCAATCAGACTGCTCAGGGACAATCCCTGTAAGCTCCAAGGAGCAGGGCCCTCGTAACCCTCTTGTCTCCCTTTAATATTGTAAAGTGCTGAGCAAACTGTTGGCGATATATAAATCCCCTATTATAATAATAATAAAAAGTGTTACTGAACTGCAGCAGAGAAAAATGGGGTCTACTGGCCGGTCAGACAGGTTATGCTGTGTTTTAAGCACTGTGTATATCTGAGAACTTGGTGGAAAGTAATACAAATCGTTTGGCAATCAAAAGAGCTCCCTTATATGTATTTAATCTGCATATTTAGATGTTTGCCTGTAGTTTGGATTTAACACATTGAACTTTGTTGTCATCCAAAATCACTAATCTAAAGAGTGTGTTCCTTATGTATTATAAACATCAGATTATTAAAATGGAACTCTAGCCAAAAATATTTAGTTTTGGCTAGACTGATGAAGGGTTAGAACAGGGGTGGGCAAACTTTTTGACTTGAGGGCCGCAATGGGTTCATATATTGGACCTGGGGGCCGGACCAAGAGTAGATGAATGATGTGTATGTGTGAATTAATATAAATTAAATTACCTTTGCTCCGCGCGTTCCTCTCGCCATGTTCCCGCGCCGTTCCGGTCTTCAGGGCGGACTGTGAGAGGAGCCTAGCTCCCCTCACGTTCGTCACGCTGCCCCGCCTACACACATCCTGACAGCCAATCACTGGCTATCAGGATGTGAGTGGCAGCGAGACTGGCCAATCATTGCATTTGAGCACGCTGAATGATGCAAATGTTTGCCTGCCCTGGCTGTTTTTTTTTCGTATCACGCTCTGCGGGCCGGATTAAAAGGTCCGCCGGGCCGTAGTTTGCCCATTGCTGGGTTAGAACCTATCTGGTTTTTTTTGCCATCTGTGACCCCAATGGACAACAAAATTTATACCAAAAGGGGAGGCTCTGATGTGTATTATAGCACTCTGCTCCCAGAAAGAGGATGAAGGAAGTTGTACTATAATACCATGCTGTCTCTATCATGACTATACAGTGTGCCAGGGGTTTGTGTAAGTGAATAAATTGGTTAAAGAAAATACCAATATATTTGCACGCAAGAGCTGATGATTTCATGCATGTATATTTAGCCATAGACAGAGGTGTCCCTAGAATTGATGTCACCCGCTGCGGTAACACTTGGTGACACCTCCTCCGTCGATCCCCGCAGATTGGATCGGATCTGCGGATTGAGCATAATGGATCAATCCATTTTGCTCAATCCGCAGATCCGATCCATCCTGCGGGGATCGTCGGCTTTCTTTACAACTTACCTTTTCTTGGAGCAGGTCCGTAGCGGCAAGATGTGTCTCCCATGTAAAAAATAAGTGGAGATCCTCCTGTGCTATTGAGAGTGAAGGAATAATTATATAAGCAGCCAACACCTACTCCTATACCTAAACTAGGATAATATACAGAGTGGTGCAGCGCTATTTACTACACATAGAATAAAATCAGTGGATACAGATCAGTAAGCATATACAATTGTAAAACCTACAGGTGCCATAGATCTGCCAGGATCTTTTTAAGGTGGTAAAAGGTACAGAAAAAAATATATGGTCCAATGGGATCCAAATGCGTGTCTTGAACCTGTCCCTCACTGGGACCAATCCCCAATAGTCAGGTGTGATATGCACAAAAGAGTGGGTCCCTATACAGGGATACGTATCGCAAACAGCAAGTGCTCAGTGTGACATTCACAATTGTTGTAAATCAAGTGTAAACACTAATGTCCATATTAGGCCATCATACATGCTAATGGCAAGAGTATAACAATATTGCTCCTTATACGGGTGCTCCAGTGTTAGTGCAAGCGGTGAGTATAAATCCTAAATAGCCAGCATGCCCGCTCAACTTCCTGCTCCGACCCTAAAGGGTCAAAACACTTTTTGGATCTCCCCGGATCCTGCACACAATCTCCAGGTAGGTTAGATACCACAGCCCCTTACTGGTCTCTCCTTCACTTTCAACTCCTCTTCCATGTACAGGTGACTATAGGCTTACGTAAAGACCATGTTGGAATCAAATAAGGACAAAACAAAGATCCTCCATAGTGCAATATTGTATTTATTGGTAAATAGGATAAAAACCGCCAAGTAAGCAACTCAAATTTAGGTAGAAACAGTCAGGCACTTTACACCACTAACCATGGGTGTACTGCAAACACTTTGGAGTCCTAAGATGGTGCTCGCCGGAAGTGCGTCACCACGCCGCATCGACGTGTTACGTCACGCCCTCGTAACTTCCTCAGGAACCCCCATGTAGATATATCCCCCCTGAAGCAACTGCTCATGTCCCGGTTTCAGGCACGATCAATCGATGATAGAACTACTGTATCCGACCATGTACTTTTTGGTGAAGTAACCCATTCCATGCCAATTTGCTTCAGGGGGGACATATCTACATGGGAAACACAACTTGCCGCTACACCGGCCCGCCCATGTCACTGACCCCCCTACATATCACTGTCCTCCCCATGTCACTCCCTCCCCCATGTCACTGTCCTCCCCACGTGTCTGTACTCCCCATGCCAATCCCCCCCATGTAACTGTCCTCTCTCTGATTGGCTTCTTATGTCTGAAACCAGGACATGCGCAGTTGCTTCAAGGAGGACATCTCTACATGGGAGACAAATCTGGTGTCACCCCGTATAGGTTGCAAGCCGACGATCGACGATCCCCACAGGATGCAACCTATATGGAGTGACACCGGACGTGCTCCAAGAAAAGTTGTAAAGAAAGCTGATGATCCCCGCAGGATGGATCGGATCCATTCTGCGGGGATCGTCGGCTTGCTTTACAACTTTTTTGTGGAGCGGGTCCGGTGTCACCCCTTACGGTCGGTGTCACCCACCCAGTGCGGACCGCACCCCCGCGGGATGCCACTGGCCATAGGGCTATACTTTTTTGACATTTCTGAAAAAGAATTTAGTTTGAAAGCCCTTGCCTCTGTATAAGGTATAACAATAGACAATTTACCCCTGCAAGTATTCAGGACATTTTTTAAGGACTGTTGCCATTGATAAAAGCTCAGCCTGTTAATCATTTTCTACATGATCAATTGAAATTAACTTTAGTCATACATAGCTTTTCTAGTGTGCACAGTTGCCAAGCAACAGCGGATTGATGTGTGTAATTACACAAATTCAACCACCAAGCAAACAAAACTCAATCAGAGTAGGTAACTAATAAAATGTCAATTGCAATCACTGTCATCTAAGGAGAGAAAAAAAATACATCTAGCTTGTCTTTGCAAGATGGTGGCAATGCAATGAACACTTGATTGCTTACGTTAGTGATTTTATTCAGTCTTCTACGGTTGTAACTGCTTGGTTTAACCTGTAAAGCAGTCCAAAAAGCAACAACATGCAGTTCATCAAGTATTGTTGCTCATTTGCTATGGGAAACTGCATTTTGCGTATTGCTTTCACTTTTTTAAGAAAAAAGCCTTCTATTTTGCAAATCTGCTTATTAGCTTATATAGTTTTCAGTAAACATCTCATCAAACCATATAAATGTAAAATGCTTACCAGATTAATATTCCCACTTTACCTTTTAGTTATTCAGTATCTGACATAATCTGCATCCTGTTCATTTAGAATGGTGTGGTATTAGCATTCATTGCTTACATGTTGGCAGCAGAATGTCACAGTGAAATATTGCTGGTATCTTCAGCAACATTTCCTCCTCATAATGGTTGAATAGGGAAATGACTTGACTGTATTTTTTTTAAAAGGGCAATTCTGACTTGACTGTAACTCAAATAAATTGCCTCTTTTAGAGAATGCATTTCATTTTAATCAAATTAAAAATCTCAGTGACTAAAATTTAACTTTGTTAATATTGTTAGGTAAGATCTCTCTCTCCCTCCTCCTCTCTTCCTCTCTCCTCCCCTCTCTCCCTTTCTCTCCCTCTCTCTCCCCCTCTCTATCTCCCCCTCTCTTCCTCTCTCCCCCTCTCTCTCTCCCTCTCTCTCATAAATATACTAAGCAGGTCCAAAATTCCAGCAGGAAACCACTGGTCAGTTGAGTATAGACAGTTTTTGAGGTGTGGTTAATATTAATAGTAGTGCTAAAGACAAATTTTTGTGTTTTCCATTTTGGATAGAGTAAGAGAGCATTATAGCCCCTCTCATTTTTTTTTTTTTTGCCATCTGTATCCCATTTGGCAGATTTTCACTCATTTCCTTTCCCATAGCCAAAACAGAAAGTGAGAGAAAAATCTTCCAAAATTAGGGATTTTCTGGTTGTTGCCAGAACTAGGGTCCTTATGGGAAGATTTCCCCTGTGCTACTGTCCTGGGACACCCCAAAATTTGGTAGTTTCTTTTACTTTCACAAACGACAATAAAAATTTGACAGGTGTTCTAATCTCTCTCCACTATATACAACACTGAAAAAAAAAGGTTTGCTTTTAGTGATATTCTAAAGTAAACCTGTGGAGCAATTCTTAAAGTTCAGTGCAGAAGCACTGCAGTCATCTCAGCTTCTTTTAGAAGTTTAGTTCACTCTGCTCCAGCACCCAGAAGACCTTCTCTGTATATACATTAGAGAACAGAGGACTACCAAGTCACTTCTGTAATAGGAGAGAAGGGTGAGCCAAGTGGTGCAGAGAACTTTGGTGTTTCTTCTGTGACCTTTGAGGATGAGTTACTCCATAGTGCCAGCAGTCAGTGAAGGCTTGTTTAAGACATACTGTTTGCTAAAAAGTGTATCTGCTGATTGGAGCAAAATAGGATCTGTCCCCTGATCCCCTGCTGATAGGAACAGTGGGTCGATGACAGGTCTGCGTCTACCCAGACAAGGACTTGAGCCCATTCTGCTTTATGGATAGCCGGGTGTATATGGACTTCACTGTCCATTTACACCTGACTGCCCTCAGATCTGATCCATCTACATGGAGGAGGATGGATCACAATTTTTTTTTTAACAGACTTGAGGTAGGCAGGTGTAAACTGACACAAGTCCACTTACACCTGCCTGTCCATAGCGGTGGATGGATCATCTGATGAGGTCCGCCTGAAAAACTGACAGACTGACCTGATTGAACCTTTCATGTGAAAGGGGCCTAATGCATTAAAATCTATTGTGTAGAAAACAGATTTATATAATGACAAACTGAAGGTTCGGTTTGGTGTGGAAGCCGGATGTTACAACTGGCAAGTGTAAGAATCGGGCTGTTCGTTCACAAGTATGTCTTCTTACATATACAGTCAAGAATCTGCAATGACCCCTAGTTATACGGCTGAACAATCCTGTCTTTCAAATCTGTATTTTGTGATGATTTTATCCTCAACAAGGGAAACATTGCATACGTGGAAACGTTTTGGTGATGCTACATTTCCTTCAAAGTTTGGTTTTGCCTCTCAATTCTAACACTATATGATCATTCTGTTCATAGATATGGTTTGCTAGGAGACATGGCCTTTTCTAGAAAACTTCTAGCAAGCTATGTTAGTTGCTAGTTCATTTTTATTGCAAATTGTGCAAAACAAATTCCAGTAAATAGTTTTGTGTTACAGTTGTGTAACAAGTGCCTGCTGTACAAATTAAAGCTTTAACAGTCTAGAGTAGCTGGAAATCTTCTTCATAGCTCAGTGCAGAGATAAGCCAGCACCAGGTCAACCTGTAGGGAGCACTTCCTTGATGTATCCGATAACCTGAATCCAACTTTACAGGCATTGATATAACTGACAAGAACTTCCCATATGAGTCATATATGCTTATCTACATCTTATTGTTTACATAATTACACATTTAATGTGTAACTGTGTATCTTGGGACTGATGGTCCTCCAGGATCATGATCGATAAGATGCCCTGTTTTAGCTGGTTATGCTTTAACCTGGTTTTCATAATCTTGTGTGTTTTATCTAGAATTCCCAAGGGCAAACGCTGGGGGGTATTCCTGCTAGAAGTACAATGCAGTGAGAGGGACCTGCTTCTTATTCCTAGAATCTCTACAAGGTGAACTGAGTTTATGCTGAAGAAGGAAATCATGACTATTAGGCTCCATGCACACTGGGTGTTTTAATAATGCTGGTAATGTTAGCTTTGTAAAGTCACATTAAAAATGTGAGTTTTTCAGCATTTTTGCATTAGCATTTAGCCGCGTTTTTTTTTGTTAAACTCCTCTAGAAACCCACTAATTCTGTTTTTTGTTTTTTTTTCTCCAGCCAAAAAACACCCCTGCCAAAAACCGCTGATTAAAGTCTGTGTTTATGGACACATAGGGTAACATGCTGGGGAGTTTACTGGCTGAAGAAAAAAAACCACCAAAAGCCAAAAACAGCAGCTGTAAAAACGCCCAGTGTGCATGAGGATTAAATGTCTAGGACAATACTGTACACTCAATAAGTCCTAAGGCAGACTTGTCACATGTTGCACTTGATAATACCGTGGGTAGAGGTGTTTATACTGGTCCTAAACTCAAGGAGAAAAGATTTCATACTGTAGGTTAACTGTGCTTAATCAGTGCTACAATGGATTTAAATTCTGTCTTGAATTTCACCTAAAAAAATAGTGGTGCACGTCCTGGTAAGGGTCCCTATGCACTCCTGTGCCTACAGTCTTTTAACTGTGTATCTGCAGTATGAGAGCTAAGGCACTGCTGCCTCTGACTTCCACTCTCAGGAAATTTGGAGTGAGATGGGTGACAGCACTATTGTGCTGCTTGTTTCTCCTTCCTAGAGAAGAAGTTGTACCTCAGGACTTTCAGTACAAGGAACCCCTTGCTCCAGCTTCATCCTGCGCATTCCTTCACCTCTGCTGCTGCTCCTTGAATATACCTCCACCAGTCATCAGATTACAACTCATTAAGGGGGCATCTTTGACATGAGGAAGCAAAGCTCTGCTCATCTACCAAGATGGCAACTTTCACACAGACAGGCTGCAGAGCAAAGAGTAGCAAGTCAGTAATGGAGGAAGATCAGTTATAGAGACCACAGTCAATACTAATGGCTTTTTTCCTCTGCTTGCCTTTTGGAGCACAGTTTAAACTGTTAAGGTTCTCTTTAAAGTAAAACTAAATCTAAAAAAAAAAAAAATGGCAGATTAGCTTTTTATGCCAAAAGAGAGCCTGATGGTCTCTTTTGTCATAAACCCTTCTCCATGTTACATAGTTTGGCTGAAAAAATACAAAAGTCCATCCAGTTCAACCAAAAAAATAGTAATAATCCTATACCTGCAATGGATCCAGAGGTAGGCAAAGCATGATCCAATTTGCTCCTGCAGGGGAAAAACATTCCTTCCTGATCCCCCCGAGGGGCAATCAGATATTCCCTGGATCAACTTTACCTATAAATGTTAGTATCCAGTTATATTCTGTGTATCCAAGAAAGAATCCAGGCCTTTTTTAAAGCAATCCACTGAGCTGGCCAAAACCAACTCTTGAGGGAGTCTATTCCACATTTTCACAGCTCTTACTGTGAAGAAACCTTTCTGTATTTGGAGATTAAATCTCTTTTCCTCCAGACATAAAGAGTGCCCCCTTGTCCTCTGTGATGACCTCAAGGTGAATAACTCTACACCGAGTTCACTATATGAACCACTGATGTATTTATACATGTTGATCATATCCCCCCTTAATCTCCTCTTCTCAAGAGAGAATAAATTCAGTTCCTCTAATCTTTCCTCATAGCTGAGCTCTTTTATGGCTCTTATCAGATTGGTTGCCCTTCTCTGCACTTTCTCCAGTTTCCCAATGTTCTGTTTGTGAATTGGTGCCCAAAACTGAACTGCATTTTCCAGATGAGGTCTTACTAATGATTTGTACAGGGGTAATATGATATCTCTCTCTCTGGAGTCTATACCTTTCTTAATACAACAGAGGATTTTGCTCGCTTTAGAAACTGCAGCTTGGCATTGCATGCCATTATTAAGCCTATGATCTACCAGAACTCCCAGATCCTTCTCCACCATTGATTCCCCCAGTTGTACCCCCCCCCAGTATGTATGATGCATGTATATTCTTAGCCCCCAGGTGCATAACTTTACATTTATCAACATTAAACCTCATTTGCCACATAGTTGCCCAACTAAACAGTGCATTGAGGTCGGCTTGTAAATTGGAGACATCCTGTAAGGACGTTATTCCACTGCACAGCTTGTTGTCATCTGCAAAGACTGAAATGGGATTTTTAATCCCAGACCCTATATCATTTATGATTATATTAAAAAGTAAGGGTCCCAACACTGAACCTTGGGGTACACCACTGACAACCCTAGACCATTCAGAGTATGAATCATTAACCACTACTCTCTGATTACAATCTTTTAGCCAGTTTTCTATCCATGTACATACAGATTTTTCCAAGCCCGTAGACTTTACCTTACACATTAGCTGTGTGTGGGGAACTGTGTCAAATGCTTTTGCAAAATCCAAGTATACCACGTCCACTGCCACCCCTCTGTCCAAGGTTTTGCTCACCTCCTCATAAAAAGAAATCAGATTTGTTTGACAACTCCTGTCTTTCATGAATCCATGCTGTCTGTTGCTTAAAATATTTTTTTCTAGCAAGAACTCATCTATGTGGTCTTTTATTAAACTCTCCAGTATCTTCCCAACTATAGATTTTAAACTTAACAGGTCTATAACTTGGTAAAGATTTTGACCACTTTTTAAATATAGGCACCACATTGGCCTTACGCCAATCCAATGGTACTATGCCAGTCATTAAAGAGTCCCTAAAAATTAGAAACAATGGCTTTGAAATGACAGAGCTCAATTCTTTAAGGACCCGTGGGTGTATGCCATCCAGTCCAGGTGCTTTATTCACCTGTATTCTGTCTAAATATTTCTGGATCATATCAATTGTGAGCTAATCTGGATCATCTGAGGCTGTGTCAATACCATGCCCATTATGGACAATAGCTCCCCATGCTCCTTTGTATACACAGAGCTGAAGAAGATATTTAATAAATTTGCCTTCTCTTTGTCCCCAGTCACCCACTCTAGATTATTTTATAAAGGGCCTTCATGCTCGGACCGGACCTTTTTACTATTAATATATTTGAAGAATTTTTGGGGATTGGTCCTGCTATCTTTTGCAATCTGTCATTCGTTTTCAATTTTTGCAGCCTTGATCTCCTTTTTACATACTCTGTTATATTCCTTGCAATGTTTAAACGATGATAGCGTTCCTTCATTTTTATATTTTATAAAAGCTCTTTTGTTATTATTTATAGCTTTTTTAACTTTGGCCGTAAGCCACATAGGTTTGATTTTTAGCCTTTTAAACTTGTTGCCCATGGGAATATATTTTGCAGTGTGTTCACATACAGTCTTTTTGAAGAACTCCCATTTCTGTGTTGTGTTCATCCATGCCAATATTCCCTCCAAGTCTTTGTTTTGGAGAGCAGCTCTCAGCCATGCAAAATTAGCTCTTAAAGATGAGCTTTTTTATTTTTCCCGTATGTGCTTGTCGTTTACAGCTAATAATAAATGAAATCATGTTATGGTCCAGCAGAGCATCATTCCTAGTTGGGGCTTCTATGAACTGTACCATAAAATTGTCCTGTAGTAAGTTTATACATTTTTGCCCTTTAACTGTTCCTGCAGTGCCATTACTCCAGTCAATTTCCGGGTAGTTAAATTCCCTATTATTATCACTGTCCTAGCTCTTGCAGCCCTTTTAATCTGTGCAAGGAGCTAAGTCTCCACCTCCTCATTAACACTGGGTGGCCTATAACAAACTCCAACGATTACCTTTGTAGTACGCACCCCCATGTGCAGTTCCACCCATAATGCTTCAGCATCATCACACTCTCCATCAACTAGGTCCTCTTTCATATTTGCTCTGAGATCACTTCTCACATAGAGACAGGCACCACCACCTTTCCTTTTTACCCTGTCTCTCCGAAAGAGCATATAGCCAGGAATATCAATGGCCCAGTCATGGGAAGAATGAAGTTAAGATTCAGCAATACAAATTAAAGCATAGTTCTGTTCATGCACCAAAGCATCCAACTCATCTATTTTGCTTGGCAGACTTCTGGCATTGGTGAAAAAACACTTTAATTCATTGACACCTTTTGCACACGTATTTTGCTTATTTTTTATTTTCGTTCAAATGGTACCAATTCCACTGATTGTTTGTAACATGGGCACCTTCTTATCACCTGCCATAGCCCTCCCCCCATCCTTTCCCCATTCCACCCACTAATAAGGACTGACCCCTGTCTGACCTGTCTGCCCCATTATAATCTAATTCTCCCTCCCCCCTCGATCCTAGTTTAAATACTCCTCCAGCCTTCTCATAAACCTCTCCCCCAGTACAGCAGACCCTCTTCCATTTAGGTGCAAACCATCTCTAGCAAATAGGTTGCATCCCAATGAAGTCAGCCCAGTGCTCTAGAAAGCCAAATCCTCCCCTCTTACATCAGGTCCTTAGCCATGCATTTAGTTCTCTAATCTCCCCCTGTCTTTCCTGAGTTGCACATGGCACAGGTAATATTTCAGAGTATATTACCTTCAATGTCCTTCCTTTCAACTTGCAGCCTAGTTCTTTAAATTGATTCTTAAGGAGCCTCCACATTCCAGGTATTCTGTCATTGGTTCCAATAGGGACCAAGACAGCTGGGTCATGCCCAGCCCCTCCCAGTAATTTATCAACTGCCACATGCCAAACCCTGGCACCAGGGAGACAACAAACCATTTGGCTGAGGCAATCCTGGCGACAAATTCTATCAGTCCTTCTGATTATAGAATCCCCTATTACCACCAACACATCAGCATTTGTGTATGCTGAGCCGCACATGAACAGATTAGCATACATGAACTACTTGTAAATGTACTGTGGGTGGGCAGCATGGGGAGCCTGGATCACGTGCATATACGTCATCCATCCTTTTCCAGGTTGGGAGCACACATTGTGCCACCTCCTCAACTGCTATGTCCACTGAACATAGTGGATTGCGGCTCCTGATACCCCGCCACTTTAAGTGGCCTGGGGATCATGTGATCGCCATGTGATCACATGATCACAATGTCAATAAAGCTGTTATGAATGACTGATATAACTGCTGATGAGAAAAGGTGTTTAGCGGTTTATATTTACTATAATAATTGCATGTCCATGTTCTGTGTACTATGGGAGACCAGATTTAGTGAATGCATGGTCCTGGGTTTAGTAACACTTTATTTGACCAAGCTGAAGTTAGAAGCTGATTGGCTACCATGCAGAGCTGCACCAGATTTTGCACTCAGTTTTAATAAATCAACCCCAGTGTGATTTTGCGGAAGTGACTTCATTGCAGCCCAGCCAACAAAGCAGCCAAAGAGTTAGAACCTGGAAGGAGAACTGGGATGAGATGGCAGTGCCCATAACTGACAGGAGATCTGACAGCGCAGCGCTGGAGGGGATAACTACCCATGTAAGTCTGCCATAATATGCTAATATGCTGTGCGTACTAACACATTATTTCTAAAAGCTCATGGGGCCCAATTTCAAACATTTTTTTTTCTGGAGAGGTTTAATTTCATTTGGCCTGGGGGTTGAAAATAGCCCATTGAAACTACAATACTTGTACAGTACAGCTCTTGAGAGTACTTTTTCTATTGTCTTCATTCATCAATAGAAATCTAAGATGTGAGATACAATGGTATGACCTGAGTCTATTGCCCGATACACACAATGAGAAAATCGGATGAAAAAAAAAACGCATTTGGAGAGATTATTATTATAATACAGGATTTATAGAGCGCCAACAGTTTGCGTAGCGCTTTACAATATAAGGGAGACAGTACAATTACAATACATTTCAGTACAGAAGGAATGTGAGGGCCCTACTCGTGGAGCTTGCAATCTAAAGGAAGGGGGAGATGATACAAAAAGTAATAGCTGTGGGGGACGATCTGGTAGAGGTGATTCAAGTACAGATCTTAGGTGGAGGTGGGGTAGGCTTCCCTGAAGAAGTGCATTTTCAAAGATTGCCTAAAGGCAGACAGGGTGGGGGCTGACCGGACATGCTGTGGTAGGGAGTTCCAGAGGATGGGAGAGGCTCTGGAGGAGAGCGTGGGAGGAGGTGATGAGGGAGCTAGAGAGGAAGATATCATGGGAGGAGCGGAGTGGGCGATTTGGCTGATATCTGTGGATGAGGTCTGTGATGTAGCTAGGGCAGTGTTGTGGATGGCTTTGTAAGCTGTGGTTAGTATTTTGAATTTTATACGTTGGGTTAGTGGAAGCCAGTGGAGGGATTGGCAGAGAGGGACAGCAGTCGCTGATCGGCTGGTAAAGTGTATGAGTCTAGCAGCAGAATTCATAATAGACTGAAGGGGGGACAGCCTGTGTAACGGTAGACCAGTGAGGAGGGAGTTGCAGTAATCGAGGTGGGATATAATCAAGGCATGGATAAATTGTTTTGTGGTGTCATTAGTCAGGAAGCGGCGGATTTTGGAAATGTTCTGGAGGTTGAGGTGGCAGGATTTAGCCAGTGATTGGATGTGGGGCCCGAAGGAGAGGTCAGAGTCTAGGATTACACCTAGCACCCTGGCATGAGGGGAAGGACCAATGGTTGTGCTGTTGATCTTAATGGTAAAGTCGTGAGTGGGGGATCGGGGAGGAGGAAATATTACAAGCTCAGTTTTTGAAAGATTGAGTTTGAGGTAGTGATGTGACATCCATGCTGATATGTCGCTTAGTAGATTTGTGATACATGAGGAGATTGATGGGGTGAGCTGGGGAGTGGAGAGATAGATCTGGGTGTCAGCAGCATAGAGGTGGTATTGGAAGCCATGGTTATCAGTTGGCCCAGGGAGGAGGTATAGAGAGAAAAAAGGAGGGGCCCAAGAACAGAACCTTGAGGTACCCCAACAGAAAGTGGAAGAGGAGCGGAGGAGGAGTTATATGTGACACTGAAAGTGCACTGAGAAAGGTAAGAGGAGAACCAGGAGAGAGCAGAGTCACGGAGGCCGATGGAGTGGAGTTTACTGAGGAGGAGCGGGTAGTCGACTGTGTCAAATGCAACGGAAATGTCAAGGAGTATGAGTATGGAGTAATGGCCATTGGTTTTAGCAGTTAGTAGGTCATTAGTGAGTTTTAGTAGGGCAGTTTCTGTGGAATGTTGTTGGCGGAAGCCAGACTGTCGGGGATCAAGAAGGTTGTTGTCGGTGAGGTAGCACTTCATACGGTTGTGAACAAGGTGCTTGAGAATCTTGGAGGCAAACGGGAGCAGGGAGATGGGTCTTAAGTTATTCAAACAGGTGGGGTCCAGCGAGGGTTTTTTGAGAATGGGGTAACCAGTGCATATTTGAGTGGGGAGGGAGAGGTGCCCATGGAGAGTGAGAGGTTGAAGGTTGACTGATAATGTATCCTTTAGTCCAAAGCTTTCAAGAGCTGATCATGACAGTTCATGCGAAAATATCCAAAGTGAGAAGCAGGAAAATTTTTTTCATAAGATAACAGAGTGAAAAAATGAAGTGACCAAGACCACACATGATTGGAAACAAAAGAATATATTACAATGCAATACATTACATCACTTCTGAAGTTGTATTCTGTCGTACGAGAATTGTTGTAACCTATTAATTTTCAATATGAGACTAGCATGCAAAAAAATATGATCATTCGTCCAAAATTCTCATTATGTGTCCTAAGCATATGGACTACTTTACCGTTTATTTCTCAGGATTTTGCACAAAGATTTCTGACTTGCCTGATATACTCCTAGGTACACAGCCTAAGTAAACGTCAACTAATACAATCTGTTTTCTTGGCAGTTAAACTAGCATATAGCAACAGTTTAAAATGAACACTCCATTTTTTTTCTTAAAGGTGACATCTAGACTAGATGAATTCATGATTAATCAAAAAATGTATCAGTTTATATAGACACGCTCACAAAATTTCTCCATATATGGAAACGGTGTGGAAATTTCCCCATATATGGACAGTCTCCTTTCTTCTCTTTTTTCGTAAAGTGTTTGTAAACCCAAAATGTATTTTTCAGTATGTTTGCCATTGTGTTGGGTCTGTGAATCTGTTGCAAGGCTGCTTACCTGGAAAATCCGCCATTAACAGTACTTTTTGTTGCAGGCTGATAACACTAAGCCATCACCTCGCAATTAGCAGCAGCACTTTCAACCCGCCATAATCATCAGTATCCCTAGGATGATTGGCTGCCCATTTGCCCTGCTCTGTGCTCTAAAGCTGGCCATACACTGCTCAGATTTTGATGATTCCTGCAGAATCGGCTGATATTCATGCACTTGGAAGACCTTGTTGGCATTACTTTCCCCAACAAAGTTTGACTGAAAACTCAAAGGAGCTGTTTGGGAAATTGTGAGATGAACAGTTTCTGTGTCCCATGCAGTAACTCTTTGGGTCTTCAGACAATGCAGCTTTTTAAAGCCCAACTCCAGACAAATGCTCACACTGCATGGGTTAACTGCTTGTTTTGTCTAGGTGTGAACACAGAGCCTATACTCACCCAATGATTCAATCCCCCTGAAAATGGCACTTCCCCTTGTCCAGCGCTGGACTGTTATTGACATCTTCACGTTCAGAGCTGGTCTATGGGCGTGATGAAGTCAGGAACAGTCCACTGCACAAGACTGCTAGACCGCATGGGGGCAGGAACTGCAGGGACCAGTCTTGTGTTGGGAGGATCGGCGGATTAGGTGAGTATACCTCGGCTCTCCAATCCCCTAGACAAAAACAAACAGTTAACTCATGTAAGTGCAGGCACAGGCCCACTGCATGGAAAAAAATGCCAGGTGTTCAGCTTTAAATACAATAGCACGAATGGAAGTATGTATTTGGGTTCTCACATGTTGAGTCTATGGACTGAATGAGAGAAATCTATGTGTGTATAGTTAGCATAACCATCTCTATCTCCCACACTATGTAATGATAAACTGCTTCTTTGAATACCACTTGCAAATTGCCATTCACGCAATCTAATAATCCTTCACATACAAGTAGTCTGTTTTTTATTGTTCAGTACTGACTGACTATTAGGCTAAATGTAGTCATTAGCAGACGTTTGCTATTATTATACTGGTGAGATTTTGATCCTCCCTTTTATTCTCTGTGCTTACTGTAGATTCTTTATAGCCTTATTGTATTATGTTGTTCTTTCCGAGTTGCACTGTTACTATGTATACAAATGTTATAAATGTCAATACGCCTCCTAACCTTGTCTGTAAGACTTCATTCATGTATTTCTTTATTCTTTCAACTCAACAGAAATGATATTGAGACTCAAAAACAATATATTTAGAACAGGGAGAAATAAAAAAGCTTTGACTAGATTTACCCTATAAAGGAAGAAATGTGTTCTTTACAAATAAGTGCTAAAATGTGTCATATCTGATAAACATGTTTATGTCTCTAGGGAAGAAGCATTTCTTTTCTGAACAGCTGCAAAGAGCATATAACAATTTCCAATGTACAATGGTAAATGATATAAAGGCTAAAACTGCAAAATAAAAATTGTATAGACCAACGATAAGACACATTTTAAATATAATAGTATATGCAGTGATCACCCCCGGAGGGGCCACAGATAATATACTCAGGTCTCCCTTGCTAGTACAGAGGCTGCCAGTCACATGCATAGTTCTATGGATGCCAACAATACAGGCTCAGTTTAGGGGGGTGTCTTTTTAGAATTTAATAACATGAGCAGGAGAGGATCTCAGGGATCGGGATACTCCAAACAATAGCAGAAATAACAGGACTTAACACTTTTCTGGAGGTACCAGGGCATGGTCAGTATATCTAGGGCTCTATAAGAGCAGTCCCAGTCCATAAAGTATCCTCTGGCACTTAGTTCCCTTCTAGTATGTACACCCAAGAGTCCACAGCAAGGTCTTTACTCACAATGTCCCAGGAACTGTCTGCCACCAGGTATCTACAGGTAGTTCCTCAGTGAGGGAGCAAAAAGGTCCTTCTCCAAACCAGTACTCCTGGATGATGTCCATCAGCAAATAATCTCCTCCAAAAGGGTGCTGTTAGAAACCATGGGGCCCTATACAGCCAACCTGACAGACCCCCTCCCCCCAAAAAAAACAGTTTACTGTGCTTCAGTTATGAATGAACACTGAGTGATGGGTACCTATCACTCATTGTGTTTGTTCAGGAAATAAAGGGGCTGGTAAATGTAACACATTTACTGGACCCTTTCCCCACTCTCCATCCTGAAGGATTCTATTGTGTGCTTGCAGCTGCCGGGGGGAAGGAGGGGAGGGAATCCGGCAGTACTGCTAGGGTGGTGGCACGCTGGGGGGGCCTGGGCTGCAGGGAAAACATATGGTGCACAGGGAGGGCGATGGGTGCAGCACGGGGCGGGGGGGGGCTTACTGGAACCGATCCCCTGTATGGATCTTCACCCAGCTGCCTGGGCCACGTTCAGGAGGATTGGGGGTACCTCCTTGATGATGGCTCTGTTCTCCAAGCCTTCATCCCACCACCTTCTGAGGCCCAGACTGCAATTTCGTGTCTCACTAGCTATCTCTTAGAGACAGCAGCCCCGGGAGAACTGGACCCTTCCCTGGAGAGGAAAGAACATTCTGGAAAGGCCGCCCAAGCATTTATCACCTCCTGGATACCTCCTTCCAGTGATTGGCTGGGGCATTATAAATGTTCATACTGGTCATTTGACTCTCCCTGCCCTATATTCTGATAGCTTCTTTTAGAAGCAGGAGGGAGGAATCAAACACCCAGCTTAAGAAAACCCTGACCAGATAAAAACGATAGATCACTGCTACACTGAGTACAATGAAGCCATAAACTAAACTTAGTTTAAGAACCATAACTAGAGGAGGGCACTACAACTACATAAAGCAATGTGGATGTTTCCTGACTGTAAAACATTGGGTCATTGTATATTTGAATAAAGCACCAGTAAAAGAATGTTTTTCTTCTGCGGTGTGCTGGGGTGGTTTATTCATAAAGGAATGGGACCACCATTTTTCTTGTGTTACCGCTCAATACAGTACTGCAACACATCAATGTGAGTCCAGTTTAAAGTGTAATCTGTGTAATTGCTTGTAAATAGTGTTTCCTGCAATATGTGGGTTCCTCAGTGTGCTCTCTCAGGTTTGGGATTCGAGCAATTTGGTTTGATGGGCATAATCCAAATGCATTCAATCCTCCAATGCCTCCAAGCATTTTGGTGTCCATCAGGTGTTGTGTTATAAGTGGCAGGTATATGTAGTGCACACACTCGTGGAATACCTACATCTTTGTACTTTTCTTTACAGGCCAGGTTACCAACTGGCCTGAACTAAAGGTGGGATCAAATTTTTACCTGAAAATTCCTATTTACTGTATATCTATTATGACATATGTTCATGTATCAAATATTATTGTTACGAGAATGGTTCCCTTTTGTTTTTCTGTTAGATTTCCTTACGTATGTTCATTCAATTGTGTTTAACCGCTTGCCTAACATGACATTTTTTTATTTTTTTTTTTATTTTTGGCACTTATATTAAAATCTGCATTTTTTGCTAGAAATTACTGTAACCCCCCCAAAAAACGTATATATTTTCTGAAAGCAGAGACCCTGGAGAATAAAATGAAGATAGTTGCAATTTGTTATGTCTCATGATATTTGTGCAATTACTGTATTTATCAAACATATTTTTTAAAGAAAGATATTAGTGCAAACAAACACGGTATTATAGAAAATTTTTGTCAACATATAAAAGACAGGGTTGTGCCGAGTAAATAGATACCAAGCATGTCAAATCTTAAAATTGTACATGACTCTGAAATTGCAAAAATGATAGTACCGAAAATTCTTTGTAGGCGATGCTTTAAAAGCCTTTAGGTTATCAGTTTAGACTTAATTAAGAGTTATGGTCCTAGAATTATTGCCCTCACTCTGATGCTCAAGATGATACCTCACATATGTGGCGCAATTGATGTTTACATACTTGTGGTTCCCCTATGCCAGGCTTTTTATATGTGTGTGTGGGGGTGGTTTACATTTTTTTTCCAATTTTTTATTTATTATATGTAATTTTTTTTAACACTTTTTGTTAATTTTTTTTACCTTCATTGCTATCACAAAGGGGCTAGCAAGATCTCTATGTGATGGCATGCACAGGTGACAGGTCTATTAACCCCAATGTCTTCCCCGCCCTCCATTGCTGTTACACTAGCTGAGGAATGACAGCTGTGACCAGGAAGTGATGTAATACACATCGCTTCCCAAGTCATTAGCCAGGGAGGGATTGGGGAACAGATGTATTCATTTACGGAAAGCTCCCTTAAAGCTGGTACCAAGCTCACAGCTGTAGCTATGAGCTTGATTTAAACACTTGTCTACTACGCCGGTAACTTACCTTGGTAGACAAGTTGTAAATGTTGGGATGAAAGTTCAACCTAAGCACATTTTTCCCACTCCACCCACCCTTTAGCTTATCTATATTTATTTCTTAATGAAACTAAAACTTGTTTTTTTTTTTTTAACATTATGACCATGTGAAAAGCCATGTGCTGGTATGCAGTGTGGGAAGTTCCTTCTTGCACTATGTCCTTCATGACGAAACTATCCATTCACTATCTGAATCATCCAATAATGGCGTTTCCAGACTTCTCAGGGGGTCTCAATTTTGCTTGTTTTTTTTTTCCTTACGATTTAAGTAGTAATCTTAATCTTTCCCTTGACCCTGTACCTGAATTTCAGTTATGGCCACTTTTTATGCTGACTTTTTAAATACAGACAAATACTGATTGCCATTTTTTTATTGCAATCTATGTCTCCACCAGGACGCTTACCCCTGGAGGAAGGTAGAAGTGAAGGAAAAGCTTCCTATGGGGAGAAATATTCTGGTGACAACTGTCTGATGAGAATTCCCCTTCCTTTGGCCTGATGGAGGGAAAATTTTCCTATCGGGAGAAATATTCTGGTGACAACTGTCTGATGGGAATTCCCGTTATTTGTCCTGTTGGCCATGTAATGAGTCCAAAAGAGGATTCAACGAAAGAGGTCAAGTCTGCACACTGTATTTACCGTGTTGAAACAAGCTTTATTACTTGAAACAGATTACGTCTCTTGTCATGCTCAGGTCATCTTCTTACATGTTTCATCCTTTGCCAAGGCAAGTAGCATTGGCAATAAAGTTTGTTTGAACACGGGAAACATGCTGTGCAGCCATTTGGGATTGTGCAGAAACCAGCTAAAAGCTGACTGGAGAAAGAAATAAGGAAGAAGTGAGGGAAAATCTTCTTATGGGGAGAAATAATCTGGTGACAACTGTCTGATGAGAATTACCCTTCCTTTGGGGGGATTTCCTTACACTTCCTGTTGTATGCATGAGACAGGAAGTGACAGAAAATTCCCCTACTAGGACCCAGACAGCAAAAACATAAGAGTTTAAACCCTTCCCCATTCTATTCAAAACTAAAAATGTTCTGGTTATATGTGCAAATTATTATTTAACAAGTTATAGAGGTAGGATAATAGTAACTATATTAGTAATAGAAACTGTAGCAAATGTTCTTGGTCACAAAGCTGATTTTCTCCTACACTCCAAAGACATGCTGGATGGTTAATTGGCTCCTGTCTAAATTGGCCCTAGTGTATATGAATGTGAGTTAGAGACCTTAGATTGTATGCTCCTTAAGGGTTAGAGACTGATATGACTGTATAAAAATATTTATATGTACAGTGCTGTGTAAATTGACGGCGCTATATAAGTACCTGTAATAAATAATAATACATATGTAAAGCGCTGCGTAATTGATGGCACTATATAAGTACCTAAAATAAATATTGCTTATTTTAAATAATACAGGCCTAGAAGCATGAAGACTGGGCTTTTTCCGGCCTTTTCTCCATGCTTTATTTTGTCAAGAAATCACTTTGAAAAACACCACCCTAGCTGCAACCATCTTGAATAAGGGCAGATGATTCATGTAGCATTTACTTCCTGGAATCGATATGCCTTAGCTCAGGCATACAGGCGTAGGGGAGGGCTTAGCTGAGAAAGCCCCTTCTTCCCTCCTCAGATGAAACAAATGCACATGAAGACTCCTGGAATGTATGACATCATTTTGGCCTAGGCCAGAAACCAGGAAGCAACTGAAGAAATGTAAAAAAAAGTTTAAAACAAGTCAATATATTATATCTTCCTATTTATTTGCTAATGCTAGCAGCATAAGGAATACAAATAGTTAATGTTGATTGAGAGAGTAAAATTTTGATTTAAGCAGTTACAGCAGGTTTTTTTCTTTTTGGGATAAAGCTTTTACATAAATGAATAAAAGCTGAGCATTGTAAGCAGCCCTGTTAGTGGTAAATGGTTTGATTCAACCCTCTAACTGACACTTTTTCGGCACAGTTTGGTCTGTAAAGGATGATAAAAAAAGAGACAGCATTACTGGCAAGAAAATAAAGGAAACAAAATCTGAATTCCAGAATAAGAAATATCACCTACATACAATGGTTATATGCATTGTTACTGGAATTGTGGGGTGCTTTGTGTCTTTCTTCCAGATCTGTATAGTAATCCAGTGTGTAACATTTCCTCTGTACAAGAGTTTCTAGTTATTGTAGCCCTACCCCCAAAGGAGCCGCTGATAGATTTGGATCTGCTGCTCTTCCTTGGCCCTAAGTGAAGCCCCACACCTGCTGATACCAGAATACCTAGGTCGGGAGTCTCCCGCCAGTCACACAAGAAGGATTCACACCAGCTGTGAGAAAATAAATGGGTTGTATTGGTAGAAATATGATAGTAAAGCAAAGCAACAGTTTAAATGTTAACCATTAAGACACAGTGAATCAACACAGTAACAATACAGTACAGGCGGTACAATATACCATATATGGTGGGGATGCCCAAAAATACAGATATTCTGGAAGACAATAATCCACTTGATAGGAAAATTAACAGAAATAGACATAGATCTAGATCCAGAAGTATGTATTTTGCATAACATGGACATAACAGTAAATAAATATAAAAAATCAGGGATATGGTACTATATAAATGCTGCAAAAGCTCTGATACCCAAGTTCTGGCGGCGAATAGAGATACCGAATGAAGAGGACTGGATTGAAAGAGTTGAGCAGATCAAAAAGATGGAAAGGTTGTGTCATATCCAAGAAGATAGGATGGAGGCTTATTATGGGAAATGGGAGAACTGGGAAAAAGCTAGATTATATATGAAGTATAGGAAAGAATAAAGAAAACAGAAAAACTTCACTTGCTGATATAAGAAGACGCAGAGAAAAGGTAGGATAGGCAGAGGGGATTAGGGTGGGGGGCGGAGGTGGGAGGGAAATGTTGCATAGAGTAAATAAAGTAGAAATGTTGGATATTATAATATTATAAAATATATTTATATATATCTATATATATATATATATATTGTGATGATGAAATGTATTTAAAATGAAAAATTAATAAATATTTAAATTATAAAAAAAAAAAAAATACAGTACAGGCAAAAAAAATCCTTTAAAATGGAACCACTTACAGTTGTGTTCAAAATAATAGCAGTGTGTTGAAAAAAGTGAATAAAGCTCAAAATCCTTCTAATAGCTTTTATTTCCATACACACAAATGCATTGAGAACACTACACATTCTATTCCAAATCAAAACATGAAGAAAAATATATCAAATTTGTGTTGTTCCTCTAAAAAAATTGAAGAAAAGTGAATATTAGACTGTTCAAAAAATAGCAGTGTTTGTATTCTTCTTTGCAAACTCAAACATTCACTATATAAACTGAAAAATGTTTGAAGATTTTGCTTTCCTTTGAATCACTTAATTAATATTTAGTTGTATAAGCACTGTTTCTGAGAACTGCTGTACATCTGTGTTGCATGGAGTCAACCAACTTCTGGCACCTGTGAACAGGTATTCCAGCCCAGGATGATTGGACTACATTCCACAGTTCTTCTCTATTTCTTGGTTTTGCCTCAGAAACTGCATTTTTGATGTCACCCCACAAGTTTTCTATTGGATTAAGATCCGGGGATTGGGCTGGTCACTCCATAACGTCAATCTTGTTGGTCTGGAACCAAGATGTTGCACGTTTACTGGTGTGTTTGGGGTCGTTGTCTTGTTGGAACACCCATTTCAAGGGCATTTCCTCTTCAGCATAAGGCAGCATGACCTCTTGAAGTATTCTGATGTATTCAAACTGATCCATGATCCCTGGTATGCGATAAATAGGCCCAACACCGTAGTATGAGAAACATCCCCATATCATGATGCTTGCGCAACCATGTTTCACTGTCTTCACAGTGTACTGTAGCTTGAATTCAGTGTTTGGGGGTCGTCTGACAAACTGTCTCCAGCCACTAGACCCAAAAAGAACAATCTTACTTTTATCAGTCCACAAAATGTTACGCCATTTCTCTTTAGGCCAGTCAATGTGCTCTTTGGCAAATTGTAACCTCTTCAGCACGTCTTTTTTTCAACAGTGGGACTTTGCAGGGGCTTCTTGCAGATAGCTTGGCTTCACATAGGCGTCTTCTAATTGTAACAGTACTCACAGGTAACTTTACACCTTCTTTGATCTTCCTGGAGCTGATTGTTGGCTGAGTCCTTGCCATTTTGGCTATTCTTCTATCCATTCGAATGGTAGTTTTTCGCTTTCTTCCACGTCTTTCAGGTTTTGGTTGCCATTTTAAAGCATTTGCGATCATTTTAGCTGAGCAGCCTATCATTTTCTGCACTTCTTTATATGTTTTCCCCTCTCCAATAAACTTTTTAATCAAGGTACGCTGTTCTTCTGAACAATGTCTGGAACGACCCATTTTCCTCAGAATTTCAGAGAGAAATGCACTGTAACCAGCATGTACAACATTTGCTGCCTTCCTTCCTTAAATAAGGGCAATAATTGCCACCTGTTTTTCAAAGAATGAATGACCTCACTAATAGAACTCCACACTGCTATTATTTTGAACATGCCCCTTTCAATTAGGGATTCAATTACACAGAATCAGCAGCATGCATGTCATGACTGTTGGGTCTGTTGGATTTCTATTACTCTACTACACCTGCTAGTAAATTATTTGCCATGTAGAAATATCATTTCTACCAAAAACAGTTATTGATCAGGTTAGTGATGTCTGACTGCTATTATTTTGAACACAACTGTTTGTCCTGCAGCACTAAAAGCATAAACAATATCCCTGACTGGGAGGTCGCTCCTCAAGTGAGGCGTATAAAAATAGCAAGGAAATAACAGGCAAGCTCATTTGAAGGCCTTCAGTCAGGAGAGTCTAGGTTTAAGCCTGAAAATCTGTAAGACCTCGTACACACCAGTATAACTAAATGAATAGGCCCAGAGTATGAAAACAGTCTGAAGATTGAGACTTCTGCTGGTTTAGCTGGGGCCCTTACGTTGGTGCGCGATGTAAGATGCTGTTCCTTTAAGGTGTGAAGACGGGGCTGTCAAAACGGGGGTGCGGTGACCAGTCCATTTGTAACATTTTACACCCTGAATATGGGTGTAATGTAATATGCTATGAAAGGTGAACTTATCTTTTAATATATGAAGGTGTCAGCCATGGTCAATTTAAACTGGTGGAATTGTAGGTTTGGTTCACTTTAAAAGGCAAATTCAAGCTTAACCAGCAAAAGCACCCTCTGTAATTGGCTATGGCCAAAGTACATGCAGTTACAGGGATGAATTCTGTTTAGCAAGAAGCAAAGGGTTGACTCAGTTCAGCAACCTGCAGGCAGTTGCCATGCTAGCAAACAAGGAATGGCAGCTGGTGCCAATAAAGAGTAAAGATATGTTTGTTTCTACTATAGGCCAACACTGAAGGCCTGGATTGTTTTTTAGATACACAGAATACAACAAGATACTAACATTTATAGGTAACGTTGATCCAGGGAATATCCGATTGCCTCTCGGGGGATCAGGAAGGAATTTTTTTCCCTGCAGGAGAAAATTGGATCATGCTTTGCTGTTTTTTTTTTTGCCTTCTTCTGGATCAACTCCGGGTATAGGATTATAACTTTTTTTTTAATGGTTGAACTGGATGGACTTTTGTCTTTTTTTCATCCAGACTAACTATGTAATTGAACTCAGCAATGGCTGGCAATAAAGACTAAGGCCTTGCTCAAACCACATGTGCAGAAAAACTGATGGAAACTGACGTGCAGATTTCACTTGCAGAGACATTAGTTTCCATCAGTTTTCATGCATGCTTCAATAAGCTTTATACACGTTGCCGATTCCTGCGCAGAAAAAAATCAGCAGATGATACAAGTGTTGTGGTGTGAACAGGGCACATAGAGAACAATTGATTTTGTTGTGCCCTTGTAGTTGTGTGCAGAAAAACTGACGTATCTGCATCATTATGTGAACGAGCCCTTAAAGTAACTAATAGTTTTGATGCGTAGGTAAGCGACCCATTCACCCAGTCCTTCTGTGACAACTCAGCGATGGTCATCCAGTGCTGGGGGGGGCCCCCTTCAACTGAAGATGCGGCTGTGACGTCTGCGACTCCCGCACTCCTGCAGCTGAACGGTCTCCCCTGAGCAGCATTCTCCATGCAGTGTTTGGCTTAAGCGTCTCCTTCTCAGATTCCCCAGCTATGCTGTACAGTCTGGAACGACACGACCTGGTCTGAAAACAGCATGGCTTGCCACAAACTCTCACACACTCCTTCCCTCTACAACATCTCTCTCCCACACTTCTCTTGTCTTCCTAGGCTTTTTCCTTTTATATCTTCATGACCCTTGGCAATTGCCCATGGGCTCAGCCTACAACTCCCAGATGTCTCTGAACACCTGTATTAAGGCTACGCAAGTATAAATACTGAATGCTGCCATCTTGTGGATAAATACAGTTCTGCAATCTCAGTAACAATGCACAGTGTTACATAATAAAGACCAGTCACTGATGTTCTCTCTCATTGTGCAAGGTGACTGGTCCTGTCTCTACCCTCCTCCTCTAGTGTTCTGAAGGCAGCCTGTAGAGGGTGGAGCCTGCTGCGTCCTTCTTATAGCTCTGCTCTCTCCATAGGCTATGTACAGCACTGTGCTAATGTTACTAGTACTTTTACAAGGTAATATCTGGGTTTGCAAAGGCCTCTGGTACACACAAAGTGGATTTGTATCCTTTGTGGCTATTTAGGAATATATTTACATTAAAAATGTTTGTGGTCGGAGGTCAGCTTTATGCTTAAAAAAACCTAATGCAGACAACACATTTAAGAATTGGTGGACTGCAGTGTATAAGATTTTTACTTTTGGGTTAATATATGATTTAAGGAGGGTAGCATAGTAGCAGCCACAAAAAAACAAAAACATCTTAGCAATGGCAACTCTCATATTTCCATCCTGACATGTGCCCTTTAAAGATTGCATTCACATTTCTCTATCTTTCAGTTGTATTCAGTAAGGCGGCTTCCCTTTGTGTATTCTGTGCATAATAGAACTTGTTTGGCAGGACTGATGGAGGAAGATAAACAGGCTTGCTGAGTCTGACGCACAGTGACATCATTACAGTCTCAAACCATGCAGCCAATTTACCTGAGCTAAAAATAATCCAATCTGAAACACAGGGTGAACGTGAAGCCAAGCTCGGGGGCCAATTCACACAGCTGGAGATTTAATTGGACAAAAAAAGATCAATGTAATTTGGAAGTGTGTTAACCCTCTCACTGTGATTCTGTTCAGCTTGGCTGTTCATAGCTGTAGAAAGAGCAATGTACAAAGTACTGTACACGACCAAGTCCTATTATATAGGTATGAGGACATGCCTAAGGTGCTCTGTGATGGGGGGTGGGGGGACTGTGTGATTGGTGGGCTCTGTGATAGGGGGGGACTGTGTGATTGGTGGGCACTGTGATAGGGGGGACTGTGTGATTGGTGGGCTCTGTGATAGGGGGAGACTGTGTGATTGGTGGGCACTGTGATAGGGGGGACTGTGTGATTGGTGGGCTCTGTGATAGGGGGGGACTGTGTGATTGGTGGGCTCTGTGATGGGGGGGACTGTGTGATTGGTGGGCTCTGTGATGGGGGGGACTGTGTGATTGGTGGGCTCTGTGATGGGGGGGAACTGTGTGATTGGTGGGCTCTGTGATGGGGGGGACTGTGTGATTGGTGGGCTCTGTGATGGGGGGAAACTGTGTGAATGGTGGGCTCTGTGATGGGGAGGGGAAACGTGTGATTGGTGGGCTCTGTGATGGGGGGATTTTGTGATTGGTAGGCTCTGTGATGGGGGGGACTGTGTGATTGGTGGGCTCTGTGATGGGGGGGGGGACTGAGTGATTGGTAGGCTCGGTGATTGGGGGACTTTGTGATTGGGGGGACTGTGTAATTGGTGGCCTCTGTGGGATTGGTACTTTCTGTGATGGGGGAGGGGGGCTGTGTGACAAGTAGGCTCTGTGTGATGGGGGGACTGTGTGATTTGTGGGTTCTGTGATGGGGACTGTGTGATGGGTGGGCTATGTGTGATTGGTGGGATTTGTGATGGAGGGACTGTGTGATTGGTGGGCTCTGTGATGAGGGACTGTGTACTGGTGAGCTCTGTGATGGGGAACTGTGTGATTGGTGGGCTTTGTGATGGGGAGGCATTGTGATTGGTGGGCTCTGTGATGGAGGGACTGTGTACTGATGAGCTCTGTGATGGGAGAACTGTCTGATTGGTGGGCTGTGTGGGATTGGTAAACTCTGTGATGGGGGACTGTGTGACTGGTGGACTCTATGATGGGGGGACTGTGTGATTTGCGGGCTTTGTGATGGGGTGGAGCCTGTGTTAAAATGAACACCCTAATTCTAACAAAGAAAAATTAAACAATAGGACGACAATACATAAAATATTAACCCCACTCTACCCTACTCTAACAAAAAGAAAATGATAATAAATGAATAATAATAAAACAAAAGAAATAAAAGCTGATGGAAAAGCTAAGGAAGCTGAAAAACATAGCAACAAATGATGCAACAGGTGATATTTTTCTCTATTGGCTAAAAAAAAAAGACCAAAGCTCAAAAATGCCTGAAAGACGCTGTATGAAAACGCATATAAACATGCAAAAGTCGTACAAAAAACCTTCAAAAATTGCTCAAAGACGCTACACCCAAATGTGAATCCAGCCATACTTTTGCCTTTGATATTGTAGACTACAATCTTTTGCTCTATCACCTTGAAACATTATTTAGAATCTCAGAATTGGCTCTGAAATGGATTAAAGCGGTAGAACACCGTGTCCAAAAAAAAAAATAAATCCTTGGAAGGTAAAGACATAATGTGCTAGTATGCATTTCATACTAGCACATTACGTAAAACTTACCTTAAAATGAAGCCCTCCAGCAGCACGCTGCCATCGCTGCACAGGCTTCCATCTTCACCTGGACTTCCTTCCAGGTTCGCCAGCTCCGGCCATCTGACTGACGACACTCAAGCATATGCGCACACGAGTCTCGGGAGACGGCACAGTGCTCTGATAGAACGGCACATGTATGCCATTCCTTCAGACCACATGCGCCAGCTGCATAAAAGGTTCACGTTTAGGAGATATTCATTTAACCTACAGGTAAGCTTTATTATAGGTACAAATCTACAAAGTGGGGTCACTACCACTTTAAGACATACCTTACTGATGGCTGACACTTTGGGGTTTATTTACTAAAGCTGGAGAGTCCAAAATCAGACTCCCTTCTGCCTAGAAACCAATCAGCTTCTAACCTCAGCTTGTTCAATGAAGCTTTGGCAATGAAACCTGGAAGCTGATTGGTTTCTATGCAGAAGGGAGTCTGATTTTGGACTCTCCAGCTTTAGTAAATAAACACCTTTGTTTCTCTTGGCAAATCTCAGTCTGAAGTCGGTCCAGTCAACTACGGTGTTCCTCAGGGCTCAATCTTGGGTCCCTTACTTTTTAGAATGTACATGTTTCCACTTGGCCAGCTGCTTAGCTCACATGGGCTCAGTCAACACTTCTATGCTGACGACACTCAGATATACATCCACACCAAACCTGATTCTACTTTGGCTGCTTTTCTCCTATCTAACTATTTGTGATATAAATACTTGGATGGCCCATAATTTCCTTCAATTAAACTGTGACAAGACTGAAGTCAAGCTTATTAGCACCCACCATCAATTATGTAAGGCCAGTCCTGGTAGTCCATCTATAGATGGCACTGTACGTAAGGTTCAGTCTAAATTGAGAAACCTAGGGGTTACATTTGATGCTAGCCTAACCTTTGATCCACATGTACACAATGTTGTCAAAACATCTTTTTTCCACTTGAGAAACATTGCCTGACTGTGTCCTGTGCTATCGTACAATGTAGCTGAAAAGCTGATCCATACATTTGTGTTCTCCCAGTTTGACTATTGCAATGCTCTATTCGCTGGTGTGCCTAAATCCATAATTAATCAACTTCAATATTCAAACTTCTGCAGCCAGAATCCTGACTAGGTCCAGTACAAGTGACCATATTACCCTTAACTAGAGTCCTTGCACTGCCTACCTGCCAGGTTTCGCATTGACTTTAAGATCCTCTTGCTCACCTATAAGGCTCTTCATGACTTGGCACCCAATTATCTCTCTGAACTTTTATCAGCTTATGCAGGCCATAGACGGTTCGTTTATCGGCCGATTTTTCATCTGAAAAATGAAACATCGGTCGCTCTGTTGCCACCAATGATTGCGAAAATCTGCCGTTTTTTGCAAATTTTCCAGCATGACCGATAAAAGAAATGAGGAGGAACCGCAAAAATTGGCCGATGCCATTGCCGCACTAACAGTGCGAAAATCAGCCGATTATTTTTTCGGACGAAAAATCGGCCAATAAACAAATCGTCTATGGCCTGCATTACTCCCCCTTGTAATCTCTGCTGCTCAAATTCTGGTCTTCTGTGTGTCCCCCTTACTCACCTACACTCTATTGGAGACAGAGCCTTCTCAAGCTGTGCTCCAAAACTCTGGAATGCTCTTCCAAGGAACATCAGAGAGTCATCTTCTCCAAACTCATTCAAATCAAATCTAAAAACATTTTTCTGTAGACAAGTTTGCACTTAATGGTCCCTTTTTTTCCTTTGTTTTATCCTGTGTATTGCTTGTTTGTTTTCTTTGTAAAGCGTGTTGAGCAGCTACCTTTAAAGGCACTTTATAAAATAAATATTATTATAGTACTGTTTATACAATGTAATAGTATAGTCTGCGCTGTCATACACTAATCAGCCATAATATTATGACCACCCACCATAACCCATTGAGGCATGGACTCCACTAGACCTCTGAAGGTATGCTGTGGTATGTGGAACCAAGCCATCAGTAGCAGATCCCAGGAGTCCTGTAAGTTGTGAGGTGGGGCCTCCATGGATTGGCCTTTTTTCCCATCACATCCCACAGATACTCAATTGGATTGAGATCTGGAGAATTTGGAGGTCAAGTCAACACCTCATACTCATTGTTGTGTTCCTCAAACCATTCTTGAATTCATCAGACCAGGCCAATTTCTTCCAGTGTTCCGTGGTCCAGTGCTGATGCTCAGGTGCCCATTGTAGGTGCTTTTAGCTGTGGACATGAATTGGCATGGGCACCCTGACTGGTCTGCGGCTACGCAGCCCCATACACAACAAACTGCAATGCACTCTGTGTTCGATCAGAGCCAGCATGAACTTTTACAGCAATTGAAGCTACAGTAGCTTCTGTTGGATCAGACTGCGAGGGTCAGCCTTGTTTCGCCATCGCCACATTCATCAATGAGCATCGGCCACCCATGATTCTGTGGTGGGTTTTTCTTCCTTGGACCACTTTTGGTAGACCCTGACCACTGCAGACCAGGAACACCCTACAACAGTGGCAATTATGGAGATGCTCTTACCCAGTTGTCTAGTCATTATAATTTGGTTCTTGTCAAAGTCACTCAAATCCTTATGCTTGCCTATTTTTGCTGCTTTCAATACATCAACTTCAGGGACAACATGTTCACTTGCTGCATAATATATCACACTCAGTGTTGCCAACCTCCTGCTGCTTTTTTTACTGACAAAACATGGAAATTTACTGACTGAGCACATTTTTTACTGACAACCTGAAAAATGGCAGTAAAAAATTAAGGTAATTTATATTTAAACAATATAAACACCAGGGCTCAAAATTTCAAGTCCTGAGCTACTAGCCAGGACTTAAGAGAAACTCGCCACTGGTTGCCCCACCCAACCCTTACCCTGCCCCTAAACACGCCCTCGTAAATCATGAAATTGCACTGTTATATGTTTTATGCAGAATGAAGGAAGGGAAGGGAGGGAAGGAAGAAAGGAAGGGAGAGAGGGGTGGAAAGAAGGGAGGGAGGGGTGGAAGGAAGGGTGAGATGGGTGGAAGAAAGGGAGGGGTGGAAGGAAGGAAGGGAGGAGTGGGAGGGGTGGAAGGAAGTAAAGGAGGGGTGGAAGGAAGGGAGGAAGCTGCATGGACTGGAGCGTGGGCGGGCACAGGGGGAGGGAGAGCAGATCCAGACTCTCTCCCCTTTCTCCTATTGGTGCGAAGGATGAGAGGAGGAGCTGGGCACTGAGAAGCACACAGCGGGGGAGCAGAAAGAAACGGAACGATCGGGGATGATCAGTGCAGCAGTGGGAGCAGTGACAAGCAGCAATATCCCTGTATGGCTTTCAATGAAGCAGCTGGAAGCAGATGCTCCTCCTCTCCATCCTGCGACTTTCAGCTGCTACATTGAAAGCCATACAGGAGATCGCGGTTTGTCACTGCCCCCACACACCCCTAGTCCTGGTGCTGCTCGTCCACACCTTATTTCCATTCACCCAATGCAAACGGGCGAGTGGAAATTTCAAGGGCTGTGAACACAATATGGAAACACTGACAATACCCATAACAAGCAATTTGCCTGATTTACACTTACAAAAGTCAACACGCCTATCAAATCATCAGCCCCTGATATTTACAGACAGTTGTAAAAATCACTGATTACATTTTCTGATGCTGATGCTTAGATACCTAAGCTGGGCCATGCAAAGAACAACATTCAGCCGGTTCGGCAGGGACTAGTTGAGATTTGTTTCATCTATGGGCAGGCTGATTGCACCCAAGTTGATCCACTGATTGACTTAGGTAAAACTGGCTTGTCGATTTTTTTCTATTCTAATATTGCCAGTGGCTATAGCTGCTAGCAATAATCATTGTGTACTGCTGTCCGGGAAGGCTCACTGCCGGCAGAACACAATAGCGCTGTGGGAGGGATTCAGCATATTCAGTGCTGATGGGGGAATCCAGCAATTTTAATTTCTTCCACTGGTGCTGGAAGAAAAGAAAAATAAATTATCTACGGGCTGTCTTACTCTCAGGTGCCATTGTGAGAAGATATTTCATGTTATTTATTTACTGTCAGGGGTCTTAATGTTATGGCTGACCAGTGTACAGTCATACAATGTACTGGTGTAATCAGTGCTGGTATACAATGTAACAGTGTAGTCAGTGCTGGTATACAATGTAATGGTGTAGTCAGTGCTGGTATACAATGTAATGGTGTAGTCAGTGCTGGTATACAATGTAATAATATAGTCAGTGCTGGTATACAATGTAACGGTGTAGTCAGCGCTGGTATACAATGTAACAGTATAGTCAGTGCTGGTATACAATGTAATGGTGTAGTCAACGCTGGTATACAATGTAATAATATAGTCAGTGCTGGTATACCATGTAATGGTGTAGTCAGCACTGGTATACAATGTAACGGTGTAGTCAGCGCTGGTATACCAGGTAACAGTGTAGTCAGCGCTGGTATACCATGTAACATTGTAGGCAGTGCTGGTATACAATGTAACGGCGTAGTCAGTGCTGGTATACAATAGAACGGTGTAGTCAGTGCTGATATACAATGGAACGGTGTAGTCAGTGCTGGTAAACAATATAACACTGTAGTCAGTGCTGTTATACCATGTAACGGTGTAGTCAGCGCTGGTATACAATGCAACGAAGTTGTCAGCGCTGGTATACCATGTAACGGTGTAGTCAGTGCTGGTATACCATGTAAAAGTGTAGTCAGTGCTGGTATACAATGTAAAAGTGTAGTCAGTGCTGGTATACCATGTAAAAGTGTAGTCAGTGCTGGTATACCATGTAACGTTGTAGTCAGTGCTGGTATACCATGTAAAAGTGTAGTCAGTGCTGGTATACCATGTAAAAGTGTAGTCAGTGCTGGTATACCATGTAAAAGTGTAGTCAGTGCTGGTATACCATGTAAAAGTGTAGTCATTGCTGGTATACCATGTAACATTGTAGGTAGTGCTGGTATACCATGTAACGGTGTAGTCAGTACTGGTATACAATGGAACGGTGTAGTCAGTGCTGGTAAACAATATAACACTGTAGCCAGTGCTGTTATACCATGTAACGGTGTAGTCAGTGCAGTTATGCAATGTAACGGTGTAGTCAGTGCAGTTATGCAATGTAACGGTGTAGTCAGTGCTGGTATACCATGTAACGGTGTAGTCAGTGTTGTTATACAATGTAATATTGTAGTCAGTGCTGGTATACCATGTAACATTGTAGTCAGTGCTGGTATACAATGTAACGGTGTAGGCAATGCTGGTATACAATGTAACCTTGTAGTCAGTGCTGGTATATCATGTAACATTGTAGTCAGTGCTGGTATACCATGTAATATTGTAGTCAGTGCTGGTATACAATGTAACGGTGTAGTCAGGGCTGGTATACAATGTAACATTGTAGGCAGTGCTGGTATACCATGTAACGGTTAGGCAATGCTGGTATACAATGTAACCTTGTAGTCAGTGCTGGTATACCACGTAACATTGTAGTCAGTGCTGGTATACCATGTAATATTGTAGTCAGTGCTGGTATACAATGTAACGGTGTAGTCAGGGCTGATATACCATGTAATATTGTAGTCAGTGCTAGTATACAATGTAACGGTGTAGTCAGTGCTGGTATACAATGTAACGGTGTAGTCAGTGCTGGTATACAATGTAATATTGTAGTCAGGGCTGGTATACAATGTAACGGTGTAGTCAGGGCTGGTATACAATGTAACGGTGTAGTCAGGGCTGGTATACAATGTAACGGTGTAGTCAGGGCTGGTATACAATGTAATGGTGTAGTCAGTGCTGGTATACAATGTAACGGTGTAGTCAGGGCTGGTATACAATGTAACATTGTAGGCAGTGCTGGTATACAATGTAACGGTGTAGTCAGGGCTGGTATACAATGTAACGGTGTAGTCAGGGCTGGTATACAATGTAACATTGTAGGCAGTGCTGGTATACAATGTAACGGTGTAGTCAGGGCTGGTATACAATGTAACGGTGTAGTCAGGGCTGGTATACAATGTAACATTGTAGGCAGCGCTGGTATACCACGTAATATTGTAGTCAGTGCTGGTATACAATGTAACGGTGTAGTCAGGGCTGGTATACAATGTAACATTGTAGGCAGTGCTGGTATACCATGTAACGGTTAGGCAATGCTGGTATACAATGTAACCTTGTAGTCAGTGCTGGTATACCACGTAACATTGTAGTCAGTGCTGGTATACCATGTAATATTGTAGTCAGTGCTGGTATACAATGTAACGGTGTAGTCAGGGCTGATATACCATGTAATATTGTAGTCAGTGCTAGTATACAATGTAACGGTGTAGTCAGTGCTGGTATACAATGTAACGGTGTAGTCAGTGCTGGTATACAATGTAATATTGTAGTCAGGGCTGGTATACAATGTAACGGTGTAGTCAGGGCTGGTATACAATGTAACGGTGTAGTCAGGGCTGGTATACAATGTAACGGTGTAGTCAGGGCTGGTATACAATGTAATGGTGTAGTCAGTGCTGGTATACAATGTAACGGTGTAGTCAGGGCTGGTATACAATGTAACATTGTAGGCAGTGCTGGTATACAATGTAACGGTGTAGTCAGGGCTGGTATACAATGTAACGGTGTAGTCAGGGCTGGTATACAATGTAACATTGTAGGCAGTGCTGGTATACAATGTAACGGTGTAGTCAGGGCTGGTATACAATGTAACGGTGTAGTCAGGGCTGGTATACAATGTAACATTGTAGGCAGCGCTGGTATACCACGTAATATTGTAGCACACGGTGCCCCGGCTCCTCCTCCCTGTGATACTATAACGATATGACAGAGATAACGTCATGCAGTGCGGTGACCCCGGGTGTGGCGGTGCCCGGACGTACGTGGTACAGGGCTGAGGGCGGGGTTTGTGGGAAGAGGTGGCGGGACCTGGTTGCTAGGCGCCAGGTCTATGCTGTTGCTAGTCTCTCGGTATCTGTGGGCGGAGACCTGTGGCCTGGGTGTGACCGGCCGCGACAGGTGCATGTGTGGGCGGGGCGTAGTAGGAGTGGGCGGGGTGGCGGTGGTGAAGTGGCCGTACCAGTCTCACCTCTGTCGCTGTCACCTGTCTCTTCCTTATTCCGCCGGAATAGAGATGGTAAGAGGAGGCTGTGGGGGGACACTCGGGGGAATCGGGGTCACCTGAGCAGCCGTGCGGTGCAGACCGAGCACCCCGGAGGGAGGCGGTGTGGAGGAGGGGAGTGATGGCTGCTGATCACCTGTACTGGCTGCACTGCCGTCCCTGGATGGAGCTGTGTGGAGTAGAGCAGTGCAGGCTGCTCGTGTCCATGGAGGAGGGCCTGCCTGCGGTCACAGGCGACCCTCCTGTCCTTGTGATCAGGAGGTGATCTGTGTGCTGGGGGGTCACCGGAGTCCATGCTCTGTCATTTGTATGGCTTCATCTGTAGCACTCAAATAAATCCAATCCTCTCACTCATCATACTTGATATTTCCGTCATCCTCTGTCGCCCTGATGATCTCCTGCAGCCTCTTTGCAGCTACTTCCTCTCTCCATACACGCCACCAATGACTCCATGGCACTTCTTAAAGAAGAACTAAAGGCACAACATAGTATTTGTAAATTGTGGATCGAGTTATGGAGGGCTGCACACCTCCCAATGAAGACCCATGACCAAAACAGATAATCCCCACAAATGAAGGGAATTCCTTGGGGTCTCCCAGGTCACCTCAACTAGTGTCTCCATTGGACAAATTGTCCTCTATTACTGTTTTGGGGACAACCTAAAATGTGGGGTTTTCTTTTACGTTCACATTCAGGCTACATTCACATCTGTGTGGGTGGTGCCGCTGCGGATCCGCAAAAAAGTCTGTGCTGCCGCACCACCCACACAGAAGTATGCAGACCCGTGGGTGGGTGCCATTAATTCTGATGGCATGCCGCCCACACTGGAAATCGCAACCACAATGGGAGCCGAGGTTCCAAAGAAGTGCAGTGACTTCTTTCCTGCGTGTCCCGGGGCATGAGAGTCCATTCAAATGAACAGGCTCTTGTGCCTGCGCAAAACGTGGACCGCAGGAACGCACATATGTGAACCAGGGGTCAGGCTCCATGCACACTAGTGTTTCTGTTCTCCTAGAAGCTGACAGTGTCCTCCTATGTGTCCGTGCACACTAGTGTTTCTGTTCTCCTAGAAGCTGACAGTGTCCTCCTATGTGTCTGTGCACACTAGTGTTTCTGTTCTCCTAGAAGCTGACAGTGTCCTCCTATGTGTCTGTGCACACTAGTGTTTCTGTTCTAGAAGCTGACAGTGTCCTCCTATGTGTCCGTGCATACTAGTGTTTCTGTTCTCCTAGAAGCTGACAGTGTCCTCCTATGTGTCCATGCACACTAGTATTTCTGTTCTCCTAGAAGCTGACAGTGTCCTCCTATGTGTCCGTGCACACTAGTGTTTCTGTTCTCCTAGAAGCTGACAGTGTCCTCCTATGTGTCTATGCACACTAGTGTTTCTGTTCTCCTAGAAGCTGACAGTGTCCTCCTATGTGTCCATGCACACTAGTATTTCTGTTCTCCTAGAAGCTGACAGTGTCCTCCTATGTGTCCGTGCACACTAGTGTTTCTGTTCTCCTAGAAGCTGACAGTGTCCTCCTATGTGTCCGTGCACACTAGTGTTTCTGTTCTTCTAGAAGCTGACAGTGTCCTCCTATGTGTCCGTGCACACTAGTGTTTCTGTTCTCCTAGAAGCTGACAGTGTCCTCCTATGTGTCCGTGCACACTAGTGTTTCTGTTCTCCTAGAAGCTGACAGTGTCCTCCTATGTGTCTATGCACACTAGTGTTTCTGTTCTTCTAGAAGCTGACAGTGTCCTCCTATGTGTCCATGCACACTAGTGTTTCTGTTCTCCTAGAAGCTGACAGTGTCCTCCTATGTGTCCGTGCACACTAGTGTTTCTGTTCTAGAAGCTGACAGTGTCCTCCTATGTGTCCGTGCACACTAGTGTTTCTGTTCTAGAAGCTGACAGTGTCCTCCTATGTGTCCGTGCACACTAGTGTTTCTGTTCTTCTAGAAGCTGACAGTGTCCTCCTATGTGTCCGTGCACACTAGTGTTTCTGTTCTCCTAGAAGCTGACAGTGTCCTCCTATGTGTCCGTGCACACTAGTGTTTCTGTTCTCCTAGAAGCTGACAGTGTCCTCCTATGTGTCCGTGCACACTAGTATTTCTGTTCTCCTAGAAGCTGACAGTGTCCTCCTATGTGTCCGTGCACACTAGTATTTCTGTTCTCCTAGAAGCTGACAGTGTCCTCCTATGTGTCCGTGCACACTAGTGTTTCTGTTCTCCTAGAAGCTGACAGTGTCCTCCTATGTGTCCGTGCACACTAGTGTTTCTGTTCTCCTAGAAGCTGACAGTGTCCTCCTATGTGTCCGTGCACACTAGTGTTTCTGTTCTCCTAGAAGCTGACAGTGTCCTCCTATGTGTCTATGCACACTAGTGTTTCTGTTCTAGAAGCTGACAGTGTCCTCCTATGTGTCCGTGCACACTAGTGTTTCTGTTCTCCTAGAAGCTGACAGTGTCCTCCTATGTGTCCGTGCACACTAGTGTTTCTGTTCTAGAAGCTGACAGTGTCCTCCTATGTGTCCGTGCACACTAGTGTTTCTGTTCTTCTCCTAGAAGGTCCTGATGAATGGACCTTCTGATCAGGCCCTCTTGAAAAACTGACAGGCGGATCTGAACAGCCGTGTGAAAGGGGCTTTAGTAAAGCCAAAACTTTTTTTTTTTTTGTACTTTTGGATAGAGTGGAGAAGGATTAGAACACCTGTCAGGTTTTTTTTTTTTTTGCTGTCTGTGTCCCCATTAGGGAGATTCACCCTCTCTCTCTAATTTTCCTGCTGACTATTCTTACTGAAAAAGAAAGAAACCCCCTTGTCTTGGGTGCTCACCAGCAGAGAGGGGAAATCATCCAACAGGGACAATAGTTCTGCTGACATCTAGCGATTACCTCACTTTGGGGGATTTCCTCTCACTTCCTGTATTGGCTATAGTACAGGAAATGAAGGGAAATTTCCCCAATGGGACACAGATGGCAAAAGAAACCTCTTGGGGGTTATAACCTTTCTTTGCGCTATCCAAAATGAATTTAAAAAAAGGTTTGGCCTTCATTCTACTTTAAATCATTGTATGCAGGTATTTGAGGTACATTATCCATGTGTTCATTCTCATTAGTTGTATGGAGGAATAAAAGCAAAGCACACCCTGATCCTGACAGGCCATGTACAATGGCCGAGCACTACAGTTTGGAGATTCAGATGTGTCTGCGTTATCCACAGGACTCTGATTGTCATAGTGCAGGGCTGAAGATGAAAAGAATCCTCGTCTATGAATGTGGGTTAGTGGCTGTCATCGGCAGAACCATTTTAGTGTGATCTGTTCTTTGTGTAGTTGTATAATAATCCGGGCTGCAGCTCAGGAATCAGCCCTTTGGAAATGGCTTTTCTATGATACGATTTGCTTCGGATTGTTGTGAAAACAGCACAGATGAAAAGACATGTGCACCGGGCTGGCTGATCTATCACACTGTCAGCAAGCCGGCACTGCTCTGACATCCATTCATAGGCAGTGTCGTAGCATCACATTTCTATGACAGTGATCTGCCCATTACCTGGAAGAACACTTGGAAGTCTCATGTTTCCTGTGGGTACCTTTGTTTTATCTTCTCCTTCATCGTGAACAGGCAGATCTTTTATCTGCTATGACTAAACATTTCAATTTTGACTGTTTTCTGACTGATTGTATAATAAATCAGGACAGCAAAGTATTCCTATGAGCCAACCCTTTCCAGTCATAACATTTTAGCTTTTATATAACAATTTCCATGAATGGTTTGAATTCTGGCCTTTTCTTGGTAAATCTGGACCAATTTGAGTCATGCGTTGCCCTGCAAGTACCACCAGGCTTAACAAGTTGATCTAGAAATTGACTGAGCCAAGTGGAGGATCATTGACCATCCAGTGGCTGCCTCCTATCAGACGTACTGCCTTTTCGGGTACTCAGACAGCCACAGATATCACGGACTGGTAGATGACTATGCCATACACACCCTGTGCCCCACCTGTAAGAGACTGTATAACTCCGCTGATATACAGGGAACCTTTACCATATATAAGAATATTTTCTATTTCAATAATGTTTATTGGGTTTTAACAAGTTATAAACAAGCAATGACGATCATAACCAAAATAGACACACATAAAGGCAAAGGTGGCAGTACAAGGGTACTATAAAGTATTCAGAAACTGACACAGCAGCAGCAATGTAACACACCTCATAGGGTTCAGAGGGTAGAGGACCAGGAGAGACCCCCCCCCCTCCCCATGGTGGGAGTGGCCTCCCTGGGGCCGCCAACACCATGCAGAGCCACCGTCCACAGCTCATGTGGATACAGAAGAGTAAGGGCAAAGGGCCCAAGTGCAGAAGAGGCAAGACTAGAGGAAAGGGCAGCAGGTAAGAAGGAATGCAAACCTGTAGATGAGGTAGAAAGAAAGGCTAAAAAAAAAAGGAAAGTATTGGCCCGAGGGCCCGAAAGCAGGAGAGGGGGAAGAAAAGGTCTTGGGAAAAACGGGACGGCCCGTCAGAGTAAACCTTAACTGGCTCAGGGGAGGGTGGGAAAGGTATACGTCAACCATGGTTCCCAAACCTTGAGGAACTTAGCTTGCAAGTCATTGAGAATACTAGACATATTCTTATTAACCATCAGGGTAGTCATATGACTTCCACCCTTTGAAAGGGGTCATACATTTTTTTCCAAGCTTGAGTTATCGTTCTGGTGGCTGACAAGAAAAGGTAGCCTCCGCTGATGAGCATAAAAACCTAGTATGGGGCAATGTAGTAGAGCAAACTTGGCCTTTCTACATATGGGTAAGTGGAATAAGGTAAAGAGGAAGCCAAATACACGGGACCAAAACCCGACTAATTTAGGGCCGGACATACTTGTCCACCAAGTATACAAAACATCCCCTCGTTTGCCACAACCCCGAAAGCAGCGGTCGCTGTAGGATGAGTTTGCACGGGCTATACGGGCTGGAATCTAGTACCAACGGAGTAGCATCTTATATGCTGCCTACAAGGTAGCCATGTTAAATGGAACATTTAGCTACAGAAGACCAGGCCCTGCTCCAGTCTGCTAGATCTACATCAGTTTCCAGATCCTGTTCCATTGGGTGACATAGAGGGCAGTATGGGAAGAGCGACTGGTCAGGGAAGCATAAAGGGCTGAATAAGACCTGGGTAGCCAGGGTAGTGTTGGCAGGTATGTTCAAGTGCAGTTTTTCGGAACAGATAAGTGGATATCCTGCACAATGAGGTTACCCAATGATGGAGTTGGAGATAGCAATTGAGGGATACGATGGGAATCGTGAAGAGAGGCCCATGTGGGAAAGGACCTAGAGGCCAAAAAATGTAGAACATGAGAAAATCCATTGTTGACCCACCAGGAGAATGCCATGGCCCAGAGAAAACATAGGATCTTGTTCTGGAAAAAACGTAGAAAGTGCAACGGGACCCGAACGGGAAGGGTGCGACAGTAGTATAGTAGTTTGAGCAGAATGGACTTTTTCACAGAATTGATACAGCCTATCCAGGACAGGTGTGGGAGCGGTCAAGATTGCATAAGAGCAGACAGGGCTTGAAACAATGGATAGTAATTAGCTGTGAATAAAGAAGAGTAAGAAGTAGTCAACTGGATACCAAGGTGGTCAATGGAGGATGACGCCCACTGGAAAGGAAAGTGGGACCATAGATGTGTGGCCAGGTCAATCTCCAAGGTGACATTGGGATCCACAGTTCTGCCTAGATTAATCCATAGGCCTGATATCGCCGAACATCCATAAGAATATTTTAACTCCCACTGATGTGAAGACCTTCTTTCTGCTACTGACAGCCAACATGGAGATTTTCTTCCTCCCACTGATAACTGACACCGATATTCTTCCTCCAAGTGACAGAGGCATTCCTCCCACGGACTGCTGATGCAGGGGCATTCTCCCCCCCCCAACTGACAATTGCAACGGGGGCATTCTTCCCCCTCGCTGACAACGGACGCCTAGGCGTTCTTCCCCCTCGCTGACAACGGACGCCTAGGCGTTCTTCCCCCTCGCTGACAACGGACGCCTAGGCGTTCTTCCCCCTCGCTGACAACGGACGCCTAGGCGTTCTTCCCCCTCGCTGACAACGGACGCCTAGGCGTTCTTCCCCCTCGCTGACAACGGACGCCTAGGCGTTCTTCTTCCTCGCTGACAACGGACGCCTAGGCGTTCTTCCCCCTCGCTGACAACGGACGCCTAGGCGTTCTTCCCCCTCGCTGACAACGGACGCCTAGGCGTTCTTCCCCCTCGCTGACAACGGACGCCTAGGCGTTCTTCCCCCTCGCTGACAACGGCCGCCGAGGCGTTCTTCCCCCTCGCTGACAACGGCCGCCGAGGCGTTCTTCCCCCTCGCTGACAACGGCCGCCGAGGCGTTCTTCCCCCTCGCTGACAACGGCCGCCGAGGCGTTCTTCCCCCTCGCTGACAACGGCCGCCGAGGCGTTCTTCCCCCTCGCTGACAACGGCCGCCGAGGCGTTCTTCCCCCTCGCTGACAACGGCCGCCGAGGCGTTCTTCCCCCTCGCTGACAACGGCCGCCGAGGCGTTCTTCCCCCTCGCTGACAACGGCCGCCGAGGCGTTCTTCCCCCTCGCTGACAACGGCCGCCGAGGCGTTCTTCCCCCTCGCTGACAACGGCTGCCGAGGCGTTCTTCCCCCTCGCTGACAACGGCTGCCGAGGCGTTCTTCCCCCTCGCTGACAACGGCCGCCGAGGCGTTCTTCCCCCTCGCTGACAACGGCCGCCGAGGCGTTCTTCCCCCTCGCTGACAACGGCCGCCGAGGCGTTCTTCCCCCTCGCTGACAACGGCCGCCGAGGCGTTCTTCCCCCTCGCTGACAACGGCCGCCGAGGCGTTCTTCCCCCTCGCTGACAACGGCCGCCGAGGCGTTCTTCCCCCTCGCTGACAACGGACGCCGAGGCGTTCTTCCCCCTCGCTGACAACGGACGCCGAGGCGTTCTTCCCCCTCTCTATCATGACTACTGGTACCTATTTGTTGCTTGAATATTGTTACAACTGCCTATATATTGTCACAACTGTCCATTGGTTGTCATCGTATTGTCCTGGTCTGCTGTTTGGTTGCCATATTGGTTTGTTGCCTGCATATTAACTGTTTGATGCCTGTGTATTGTTTATGGATGTATAATTGTTGTTTGTTTTTTTTTTTCCTTGCCTATGTATTGTTAAGTCATCACTGTTTAGAGGACCTTAGTACTGTAATTTAGTCCCTGCAGGCATTTCAATATCAATCAAAGCACGCCGCTACTATCCTAATGTTTCGCCCCAGCACACTTATGTGTGCGGCTATTAAACCCTTGTCCACATTGCGCACGCTGTTATTATCCCTCTGCATTGCCGCTGTGTGCTGCTATTTAAAACCTTGAATGTTATTTTTTTATAAACATGTTTATGTACAACATTCACAAAAGGAAAATCTTTGCTGTCTCTGTTTTTTTCCTGTCCAATATTAGTATTATTATTGTTTAATCAGTTAATTTATCCTTTTGTCCTGAGGTTTGTGTCTGTCTGCAGTACTCACTGATGACACAGTACAAGAGTAGGTCCATCTTTGATGATGGAGAAATAAAGGTGATGGAAAGCATCCATGGGTTTTCTAAATCTGCTTTTGAGTTGTATTTGGTAGAGTAAGGCTACATTGACACAGCCGCTAAGGGGCAGCTGCTGGTAAGAAAGCAGTTCTAAGCACTGCCTGTGCACACTATGTGCAAACAGCGGCAGCCATCTGCGGTGATTGTAAGATATGTTTCAGCAGGGACCAGCTGAATATCTCTCAATCTTTGGCCATTTCCATTCATGAGAAGTCAGTGTTGATGGGGGAATCCTTCCCGCTGCGCTATTCTATTTTGGTAGTGGGAGGTTTCCGACGTCAGAATACAGTGATCACTGCTGGCGGCTATAGCCAGCAGCAGTGATCGTACAAAAAAAAAAACAACTAAAGGGCTGGTTGTCCTGAAGTCATGCGATAGATTGACTTCAGTACAACCAGCCTGCCCATACATGGATTGCAATTCATCTTGTTCCTGCTGAACTGGCTGAATTTTGATCCGTCTATGCCTGGCTTTAGTCACTAATACTTCCATTCTGTCCTTCAGTAGATATGCTCCTTTAAAAACTCTCTGTACCTGCTGCCTAAAATGTTTTATGGTTCCACACCAAAGCATAGATGTCTGCAGGGAATTCTCCACTAACTGACATGCTATAGAACAACACAGGGACTGGGAGATACAATTTTATTAAAGCACTATATCTTACTGAAGAACAGCAAGAAGGCCATTTACACAATACACTTGCCTTCCTCTCTTCCTTGAGAAAATGCAAAGTGTTCCTTGAATTGCAAAAGGCAAAAGGGCAGCCACTCCACATTGAACTCGGAAGCTGGTGGAGATCACTGGAGTAGCGGTGTCTACCACAATGATTTCCAGCTTTCACAGGTATGGCAAATACATGCTTACTTTGGTCCAAGCTGCACCAATGTACCTATGTAAAAAGATCCATACCTGCAGGGGTGTGGCAATTTTTTTTAAAAAGTATTTGTCCAAGGACTAAATCAGGATCCCAATCTACTTGTCCCTCTTGGCAATCTAATTTTCTCACTTAAAAAAAAAAAAAAATTATTAAAAACTGTATTTAAATCTGAGGTGCTTTCAGCAATGTCTGGGGCTTTTAAAAACGAAAGGGGCTTTATGGCGACTCTTAATTTTTATTTTTTTTAACATTGCACTGTTTAATTCCTACTCACCTCCCCTCCCTGTCTCCAGCACCACACCCAGAGGCTAGCAGGGAGGGGAGAGACCTTGCAGTGTAATGAGCACCGATTGGGTGCCCATCAGGAGGGGAGTGTCGGGCTCTCAACGCTCAGCAAAAGCGCGTCTGTAACTGAAAAAAAAAACGTTATTTTTTTGCATATAAGAGCACTTTGGTGCCCAGTACTAGCACCTGCTGAGCAGCCAAATCAACCTCCGGTGTCCACTCTTTTAAAGAATAAGTTCACCTTTAAAAAAAATTATAATAAATGTACATTTTCTGTAAATAAAAAAATGTATTTTTTCTTCTTTTTTTTCTTTTCTTAGGAGCCTGGAAAGCATTGCACAAGCGATCGGCAGATTGTGGATGTAATGCAGGACTCCTGAGAACTGTCAGTGTAATCTGTCTGTCCATCCATCATACATCGTACAGGCAGGCAGTTTCACACTGACATGTAGAACCGGTGAACTACTAGAGCGCTCACACATGCTGTGGTAGTTCATTGAGAACTACAAGTCGACATCCGCATAGAATGTCAGTACCTGTAGTTGATTCATTCACAGAACTCTGAATGAATGATGCAGCCATGTGAGCAGAGCCCGCACAGGTACGCTTTCTTCAAAAAGTGACAGCTAGTAGAGGGAACAGGGCTCAGATCACTTAGCCACTGCAGGAGCCGAAACATGTTACATGTTCCACCCCAAAAACGGGAGGAACATGTAACGTGTTCCCAAAGGTGAACTTATATTTTACCCTTTCCCTGCCAGAGCCGTTTTTGAGTGGTTTATTTATTTATTTATTGCACACATGTTTAAACAATCATGTTAGGCCTGAGGTTTACATAAAACCCCCAAAACATTATATATTTTCTGAAAGCAGACACCCTAGAGAATAAAATACTGGTAGTTTCAATTTTTTATATCACACGATATTACTGCAAAAGTCTAGAAATGCTAAATATTAAAATCACATTAAAGTTAATATTAAGGCACAAAATGCAATAAATTACCCAATTTTTTTGTAAAATATAAAAGATGAGGTTGAATCAAGTAAATTGATACCTAACATGTCAAACCTTAAATTTGTGAGCACTCATGAAATGGCGACAAATTTCAGTACCCTATATTTTGTATAGGCAACATTTTAAAAGCCCCTATAAATCATTAGTTTAGCATTGTGAAGGAGGTCTGGTGCTAGAAATATTGCTGTCATTCCTGCATGCCTAGCACTTTGCAACATTTTGTATTGCAATCGCATTTTCATGGTAGGTGCCCAGATGCCTGTGTTTGTATGTGTGTATATGTGGCAGTGGAGGGACCTCAGTTTTTTGGGAGGGAAGGAATTTTATGTGCTTGAGTGTGACTTTTTTTTTTATACAATAAAAATCATTTTTTTACTTAACTTTTTTTTTTTTTCGCCACATAAGGGACTTTGTACCCTATGTACCGGGTCACACGTGCGATTTGTGAATTGAAATTGCATCTAATGAATGTGAATGTCAGTGTTTTAACATGTGTGAGTTTAGTTCTTGCATTACTTTGTCTGCAGTTTTGTTGCGATTTCACATACATAGAATATAATAGAAATCGCCCTGCAAATTGCAAGAAATTGTTGAAAATCTTCACAAGTAGCAATAAAGTCTTCAGAAATCGCGCTGAAATTGCACACAAATTGCAGTGTGACTGGTGACTATGTGATGAATTTTTGGTGACAGGTTCTTTAAAAGACCCTGCATGTCTCCCCTGTGCTCCTCTGAATGTAATGCAGTGCAGATCACACTGTATTACATTCTTTCCCTGCCTCGATGGCTGGGGAACACTGTAAATGGGGACCCGGAAGTGATGTCATACATGTCGCTTCCGGATCAGGAACAAGAAGGGCAGAAGAGCGGACATTTATCCGCTCTCCTCCCCTCTAACTGGCGACGCCTGCTAATCCCGACCTGGGCCAGCTGATGGGCAAGTTGAGCCCGGAATACATAGCGATTATACTTTCTTGGCTGTGGCAGTGCAGCCGCCTGAATGCTTCCACCTGACCAGCCCTGGTGCTTGCACACAGTGGGTCTAAATGTAAGCAAAAACTACCTGCCCAATGCCCACAACTACATGTCCCGGGCATTGGTACAAATAGTGCATACCTGATGGAATTTCTCTTTACCAACAATCTGGTTCATGGCAGGTAATGCATGTAAAATAGAATGGTTCAGTCTCTCCAGTCCTCGCCCATAATAGGTAGATTATCTGGTATGCACGAGTCATAGATAAAGAGAACAGGGAAGCCCCATGGAAGAGAAGGGGGCTTTAAATATGATATGCTATGGGAAAATTACTGGATCTGTCATACTCTTCAGTGAGGCACTCCCTTGACCAGATTTGGGAGCGAGTGAAGTAGGTTACAGCCTTTCTCCATATGCATTTTACATGATTATATTTAGTGACTTCCAGCTTTCTGTTTGCATCCTTTGTAACAATTTAAAAGTTTTCTTCAACCCAGAGTGTATATTATCATTACTCACATAGTTGTTTTAGGTGTTTGCCTGTAGATCTAAAGTTTACTTCTTTTTCGAGTGAAAATGAAATTGAATATTTTACTTGACCTTTGTGAGACAATCATGGGAAATTGATTCATGTTTAACTTCCTCCCGCCTGGCCTGTAGTCAAATGACGATCAAGCGGGAGCTTTCTAATCCTGGGTGTATGTCATATGCCGTCCCCCAGGTGTGCGCCTCCTGCCTGCTATAGAGCCTGCGCTGTGGCTTGATCTGTCACCCCCTGTGTCCACCAGACACAGTGGATAACAGCTTGATGTACCCAGCCAGACTTGGTACCATGTGATCGACCAAATACAGCGATCACATGTCAAATGTACACAATAAATGGCTTTCATTCATAGACATTCATTGTGTATTATTGTGATCTCTGTGATTGGTCAAAGTGAGCTCATGGTACAGACAAGGCCAATCAAAGCACATTTGTATTATATGATAGCTGTAGCCAATGGCACATGAATGAATACCATTCAGAAAAATTATTGCATATAACAGTGATCATAACAGTTTTCTAAGCAATTATAGGGTAAAAAAAAATCCTGATCACCTCCCCAATGTAGTACAGTGTTACTGTGGCAAAAAATAAAAAAAGATTTACTGACATACTGTCACATGTCAGTCTGATCGCTGCTACACCAGTCCTATGATGATGCTGTATTGCTCTGGTGACAGTATGTAAAAAAATTAGGTCAGTACATCAGGATTGATGATCATGTATTTCAACAAAGAAAATTGTGGGTTTTTTTCAGAATGTTCAAGATTTGTTTTCGTTTATATGGCAAAAAAAATAAAAAGCCCTATGGGGATTAAATGGCACCAAAAGAAAATGCTATCTTTCTGGAAAAAAAATATATAAAAATGTAATTTGCGTACAGTGTTGCATGACTGAGGAAATGCCATTCAAAGTGTAGCAGCACTGAAATTTGATAATTGGCCTGGGAAGGAGTGGGTGAAAGTGTCTGGTATTGAAGTGGTTAATGTACCTTTGATATGTCATTGCAGTTCATGAGACTCCAGTATGTATACATTACTTGGAGACACATAATCTCTTGTGTGCACATGCTTAGTGATCGTGTGATTCAAAAATAACATAGAAATAAGGTGCACTTCTGTTCAGGTAATAGAAGAGGGGAGATTTCTGGTCCATTGAACACAACACAGTTGAGGGATGTCCAAGAACAACGCTCTCCGGTGAATAAACACAACTGTAACACCTCGCTTAGCTCATTTACACAGACTCTGGACATGGCATTCACTTATTTCAGATAAGGAACCTTCACGCTGATACCAGGCTTCCATTGTGGATTGACTGTAAGCTTTCTTTATTCCTGCAGTCAGCAAAACGGTCATGTTTAAAGTCTGTGTTTAAGAGTGCTGACCAGTAGACTTTTTATGACAGAATAGAATGTGCCTGTCTCTTCTGTTATACAGTATCTCACAGAAGTACACCCCTCACATTTTTGTAAATATTTTATTCTATCTTTTCATGTGACAACACTGAAGAAATGACACTTTGCTACAATGTAAAGTAGTGAGTGTACAGCATGTATAACAGTGTAAATTTGCTGTCCCCTCAAAATAACTCAACACACAGCCATTAATGTCTAAACCGCTGGCAACAAAAGTGAGTACACCCCTAAGTGAAAATGTCCACATTGGGCCCAATTAGCCATTTTCCCTCCCCGGTGTCATGTAACGTGTTAGTGTTACAAGGTCTCAGATTTGAATGGGGAGCAGGTGTGTTGAATTTGGTGTTATTGCTCTCACTCTCTCATACTGGTCACTGGAAGTTCAACATGGCATCTCATGGCAAAGAAGTCTCTGCGGATCTGAAAAAAAGAATTCTTGCTCTACGTAAAGATGGCCTAGGCTATGAGAAGATTGCTAAGACCCTGAAACTGAGCTGCAGCATGGTGGCCAAGACCATACAGCAGTTTAACAGGACAGGTTCCAATCAGAACAGGCCTCACCATGGTCAACCAAAGAAATTGAGTGCATGTGCTCAGCATCATATCCAGAGGTTGTATTTGGGAAATAGACATATGAGTGCTGCCACCATTACTGCAGAGGTTGAAAGGATGGGGGGTCAGCCTGTCAGTGCTCAGACCATACGCCGTACACTGGATCAAATTGGTCTGCATGGCTGTCGTCCCAGAAGGAAGCCTCTTCTAAAGATGATATACAAGAAAGCCCGCAGTTTACTGAAGGCAAGTAGACTAAGGACATGGATTACTGGAATCATGTCTTGTGGTCTGATGAGACCAAGAAAAACGTATTTGGTTCAGATGGTGTCAAGTGTGTATGGCGGCAACCAGGTGAGGAGTACAAAGACAAGTGTGTCTTGTCTACAGTCAAGCATGGTGGTGGGAGTGTCATGGTCTGGGGCTGCATGAGTGCTGCCAGCACTGGGGAGCTACAGTTCACTGAGGGAACCATGAATGTCAACATGTACTGTGACATACTGAAGCAGAGCATGATCCCCTTTCTTCGGAGACTGGGCCGCAGGGCAGTATTCCAGCATGATAACGACCCCAAACACACCTCCAAGACAATCACTGCCTTGCTAAAGAAGCTGAGAGTAAAGGTGATGGACTGGCCAAGTATGCTTCCAGACCTAAACCCTATTGAGCATCTGTGGGGAATCCTCAAATGGAAGGTGGAGGAGCGCAAGGTCTCTAACATCCACCAGCTCCGTGATGTTGTCATGGAGGAGTGGAAGAGGACTCCAGTGGCAACCTGTGAAGCTCTGGTGAACTCCATGCCCAAGAAGGTTAAGGCAGTGCTGGAAAATAATGGCGGCCACACAAAATATTGACACTTTGGGCCCAATTTGGATATTTTCACTTAGGGGTGTACTCACGTTTGTTGCCAGTGGTTTAGACATTAATGGCTGTGTGTTTGAGGTATGTTGAGGGGACAGCAAATTTACACTGTTATAGAAGCTATACACTCACTACTTTACATTGTAGCAAAGTGTCATTTCTTCAGTGTTGTCACATGAAAAGATAGAATAAAATATTTACAAAAATGTGAAGGGTGTACTCACTTCTGTGAGATACTGTAGATGTGTTAACACTTTTTTTCTGTTTGCATACACTGAACTACGCATGAGCTACTCAGCGTACAGCCTCGGCAGTCTCCGCCATACTGTTTGACCAGGAGATGGAAGCAACAAAGAGGAGGGTTGATATCGCAGAGCAGGAGGGGAGCGCTATAGTAGCTAAACATGCCACAATGTGCAACAATGCTGTGCATACAAGCTGTGCATACTAGCACATTATTCTCTAAGTGTAAAATAACTCCATCAAGATCATTACGATAATTTAAGAGTTAGACCTCAATCAGACCAGTTCATTGTGGAAATGCAAGGTAAAACCACTGTTTTACCAGACATTACCATAACACGTTATCCACAGCGTTGCACTTCAGACTTCTACCTCTTCCCCTAACCCCCATAGTATTTGACAACTGTGATTTCTTATTGGTTGCTATGAGTTTAGTGACATCACCAATGTTTGGACTATTTATTAAAGCAGTTTTAAAGGCATAATTATTTTTTTCCTAAAATAATTAATATGTATTATACTTACCTGTGCAATAGAATTGTGTGGCCCCTTACCTCCTCTTCTGTGGTCCCCCGCTGGTACTGTCTGCTTCTCCTCTTCTGCAAGTGTCCCATAGCAAGCCGGCTGCTATGGGGGCAATTGTGTGGGTGTGCTCCTAAGTCGGGCTGTATGCATCCATAGACACACACAGCGCAGCTCGGCCATGAACCCCCACTGACTTCTCACAGGATTTGATTGGTTCCTGCTGCTGCTTCTGTTTCCTGTGAGAGAGAGAGAGCAGCAGTGCTGCACGGATCTGGATCAAAAGAGGAGACATGTTGGCGTTTAAGGGAGTGCTGGGGGAAGTTTATATTAGTTTTTTTTTTTTTACCTTAATGCAAAGAATGCATTTAGGTAAATAAATATGCTTTTTAGAACCACTTTAAAGCTTTGTGTTAGGCCAATGATACCATGTTGGCAGTCTGGGACTGTATGTGACCCTTTGGCTTTCACTTGCAGCCCTGGATAAGTGATAATGATTATTTGAATTATTTTCTTTTCTACTTCATCCATTGGTCTTCTCTCCATTTACATAATTTTGCAATGGGGCTGAAGAAAATAATTGAGCCTGCGCTTCAGTGGTCATTGCTTTTGCTTTCTGCATATTAAGGCACTGCTTAAAGTATAAGGAGATGATAGATTCTTTTTCTCGCAACCCCCCCCCCCCCCCTTCTGCTGCTGATGCTCATCTCTGCTGTGCTTACTCAATGCGCCATTTATCTTTTGATGTCCTAGGTAATATCTGATACCTACAGACATGGGGGAGCATTTGACTTCTACAGGATGCCATGCTCAGGCCTGGGGGGACAATCACCTTGTATGGGCGAGGGGAGGAGATCATTAGCCCTGTGAAGGCTCTGACATGGAGCTTACACTAGGAGTAGACTCAGAACATCTAGCAGGTAGACAGGGCAGCGTTGTTATGTAAGTAACTTGCCAGTCTATTTTTGAATCTTTTGAATCTTGGAAAAGCAGCTATTATACCTGGAGGAAACCTCTGCAGACTAGTGAATCTGTCATGAAAAAAAAAATGAGCGGATTGTCATTTCGTCCCCTGTCTGAAATTCTGCTAGTTGTCTGACAGCCAGACATGTTGCATTTTTATAAGGAGAGATCAGTAATTTCGGCCTCCCATGTTTTATTATAACAGGCTTTTTTTGACCACTTCAAGCCTGGACACTTTTACCCCCTTCCTGTCCAGGCCAATTTTCAGCTTTCAATTCTATCACACTTTGAATGACAAGTGCACGGTTATGCAACACTGTACCCATATGAATTTTTAAAAAATTTTTTGAGACTGATAAAACTTTATTTTGGTGGTATTTATTCACCACTGGGATTTTAATTTTTTTTTTTTGCTATATAAATGAAAAAGTCCAAACATTTTGAAAAAAGTTTTTTTCTTATAAAATTTTGCAAATAAATAATCTTTCTTCATAAATCTTGGCCAAAATGTATTGAGCTATCTTCTTAGTAAAAAAAAGAATAACCCAAATTAGTTTATAACCAAAAATTATAATTTTTCAAAATGTTATTTTTTTACATTTTTTATTTTATTTTTTTATATTATTTTTTTTTTTTTTTTTACATACTGTCACCCTAGCAGTACAATGTCACCAAAGTCCTCAAGACACAGTGGGCACCGGATTGTGGTCAAGGTAGTGTGCACAGGCAGGGAATGCGGGAGGATGTATATAAGCGGCCACCCGCTCCTGCACTGCTCCCGTCCGGCCATTTATGTACATGGGCCGGACGGGAAGTGGTTAAAGGTCCTGTGAAAGAGAAACTTTGTTCTAAACCTGTTTTTTTATTTTTTATTTTTTTTAGGCTACAGCTTTGAGAATTAAGAACTAGCCCCCTGCAGGGTCGCTAATGGAGGGGTAGGGGGTCAGTCTTCCTGTACTGGACCCAGGCCCTATCAGTTCAGCAGGGGGCTGGTTACTCTTTAATACCCTTTTGGGGGCATGCACAGTAATCCCAGAAGCCGTTTCTCATAGCGATTTAAATAATAGTTTGGACCCCATCAGTTCAGCAGCTGGGGTCGGTGACAGGGGGATATTTACTTATTTTCTGGAACAGACAGGATAATCCTCTGTGCCGCAGCTCCTGCGGCTGTATTGGGGGGGGGGGGCGCAGGGTGCATGGGATCCTACGATTTGTACTGCCCGCCCTGGACGGCAGTATTATCTGTGGTCTCCCTGCAGCTGGCCTTTCCCAATGACGTACAATAACTTGCTCTGCACAATAAATCTTGGTGGAGACAGGGCTTTGCTTCCTAATGTTAGAGCCTCCAGCAAGGAGAACAATGAGCACCACAATAGTGACCTCCTCAAATTTCACTTAAAATCTTCTGAAACCAGCAGTGCCTTATATCTCACATTGCAGATATACTGCTAAGGTGGTATGGGCACAGGAGTTCCTAGGGATACTTGCATCTTGGGAGGAAAAACAGACAAAAAGGTAAATTTTCCAGCATTCTGCTTAGGCAAAACTTATTACTTCCAGATTTTCCCTACAACATCATATATCGTACTCCCTTTTTTTTTTTTTTTTTGTTTTTTTTTTTTTGTTTTTTTCTTTAATTCTAGTCCAATTTAATTAAACTTTGTTTTCCTCTAGTCTAGATGACTTTGCAGTTTAGGTCAAATTGTAACTGCCAATATTATTGTTTAGGAGTGTTTGTATTTAAATAGTAGGGATAATATCATGTTTATACTGTACATGAAACTTGGCATTAGGTGTGTAGGAACTTCTTTCCATAAACACTTAGGATAAGATCAGCCACTTCTCTGTCTGTTTATGTTTTGGCTTGAAAGGCCAATTTCCATCACTTTAAAATTTGGGTCATGTTTCTGGTTTAACTGGTGGACAACAGTTAACATATGAATGGTATGGCAGACGGTTGGACAAGAAAAACAGGATTGTGTGACATATGGCCTGATATCCTGAAGTACAATAAAAGAAACCTGTAGTAAGAAAAATACTAAAATATAAATAAAAGAATAAGTATAAATTGTAAAAAAAAAAAAAAAACCTGCTCTCCGACCACCTAACTTAGATTTACAGCAACAGTCTGCCCACTGTGCGCTGGATTGCGTACCTAGGCGTGATCCGCACACCTAGGCAGGGGGTGCACACCCATCGGCCCGTCTGTTACAGCACAAGCCAATCAGTGGGTCCTGGCCAATGACTGACTGCTGGAACCCGCTGATTGGCTCAGTATTTCATGGAACAGAGCTCTGTGACCATAAACAATGCAGAACTCGGTTCACTGACAGGATCTTGCTGTGTGGTTTTTTTTTTTTTTTTTTGTGTATTTTATTCTTTTTCTTCTTTATTCTCTGCTTAGCAGAGAATTAAAAATTAAGTTCCTCAGAAAAAGCAGCATATATTACACACACTGCACACAGTTAACCCCATTGATCACTCCTAGATGTTAACCCCTTTCCAACCAGTGTTATTAGTACAGTGACATTATATCGTATTCTCACTGATCATTGTATTAGTGTCACTATTGATGTCTTTGTCAGTTCCTGTACCCTACAGCCAGCATCAGCTAGCCTCAGATTGCCTGCCATACTATCACAATCCCACGATAAGTTAATCGCCGCCATTACTAGTATACAAACAATTTTGAAATTCTAGTATATACTGTATATCATAGTTTGTAGATGCTATAACTTTCATGTAAACCAAATAATATACACTTACTGGGATTTTTTTTTTTTTTAAGAGATTAGACTTTTTTATTGGATATGTTTTATAGCAGAAAGAGAAAAATATTGCTTTTTTTTCCAAATCTGTGGTCTTTTTTCGTTTATATAATAAAGAATAAAAACCTAAGTGGTGATCAAATGCCACCAAAATAAATATTTATTTGTGTGGGAAAAAAAATTATATAAATTTAATTTGGGTTCAGTGTTGCATGACCACGCAATTGCCAGTTAAAGTAGCAAACTCTTGAATACCAAAAATTGGCTGGTCATGAAGGAGGTAAAACTTTCAGGAGGCCTCATTCACACTACACCTAGTTGAAACTTGTGACCCACTCATGGGTTTGTTAGCGCAATTTTAATGTGTGTCACCTATGCATGATTATAGCACCAAAGAAGCTCAGGGACAAAATTTTGTCCCTTAATCAGGAGTGATTTTGCACTTGTGTTTTGTTGCTCGACAGTCACGGAAAAATTTGGCATTTGTGTGCCATTTAGGATGAATGGTACTCAAACACGTCACACATTTTGCAGAGATTTGAAATCATGAGCAGAATTGCCACGATTCCAATAAGCCCATATGTGAACTGGGCCATAGAAAACACAGCCATTATTGACTTCTTCATTTAAAAATGCTAGTTGCTGATTCAGTAGCTTCTGAATGACTGACCTTGAATAAGTATGCATAACACTTGATGCTTACTTTATTCTAGATCAGCCAGAAAGCTAGGAATCTAGTATTTTCAGCAGAAAGTAGACAAAGATATCCTAAGTATTTCTCCTGCATAGGCTTCTTTTATTGAATACTGTACTCTTTAATGATTTTTTCCTTCAGCTTTGCACATGAGAGTAGAGAGACCATTTATGTGCTAAAACGTTGATGTAAAAAATATGTAAAAAGAAAAAAATCTTATGTAAAAATGCAATGCAGTTTTATTTTGAGAACAGATAAGTGACATTTTGGCCCCATTCTTGACTTTAACAATAAGTGGCAAAAATACTGATTTAATCAATATTGAAATTTTTTTCACTGCTGACGGGTCACAATCCACTTCTGTAATCTGAATTAATAATGAATTCATGGTATATTATTTATTCACATTTTTTTTTAAATTCTTGACATGAGGTTTTGTGGCTTTGTTTCTCTTCCTTCCTGGCCAATCTATAGACTTGTCTCTAGGAAGGAGTTCCACTTCTTCTTTATCTACACTATATGGCCAGAGGGTTGGGGACATCTGACCATACCGATTTTGCCAGAAAAATTACCCAACACTCCTAAACCCCAGGCGCATTTAGTGCTTGAGCATTCATTTATTTCAGTGGCCAGAATAAATTAATATTCTACCTGATGGAATGAATGAACGCCCAGATGCATTTGCAAAACACAGCTTTAGGTGCGTTTTTCACTCTGCTTTTCTCTTGCCAGGAGAAAAGGCGTTCAGAGGAGCTCAGCAAATGCCCAGTATGCATGGGGCCTAATATCGCTAAACAGAATTGTTTTTCCATGCTATAGTATTCCACTTGGCTGAGATTAGATTGGGTCAAAGCACATATTCATGTTGGCCCATATTTAATCCCAAGATAATTAAAGTAAAAGCTGAAGGTTTTTTACCTTCATGAATTCTATGTATGAAGGCAAAAAACCTTCTGTGTGCAGAAGTGCCCCCAGCCCCCTCAATACTTACCTGAGCCACATCGCAATCCAGCGATATGAATGAGAGCCTCAGCCGTCCCTGGTCTCTGCCTCATTGGCTGAGACAGCAAGCGGGAGCCTTTGGTTGTCAATCACAGCCAGTCAGCCAATGAGGTGAGAGAGAGGGGGTGGGCCAAGCTGTGGCTCCGTGTGTGAATGGACACACAGATCAGAGGGTGCCCCCATAGCAAGCTGCTTGCTGTGGGAACACCTGACAGACAGGAGGAGCCAGGAGAGCTTGCAGGGGACTCAAGAAGAGGATCCAGGCTGCTCTGTGTAAAACCACTGCACACAGGAGGTAATTATAGGCATGTTTGTTATTTTACAGAAAACCCCCCAAAAACCTTTAGAACCACTTTAACTTGTGTACAACCAGCCTGCCTGTACATGGATTGAAATTCAGCCAGTCCCTGCTAAACCAGCTGAATTTTGATCCGTTTATGGCTGGTTTAAAGTATTACTAAACCCAGGATCCTGCATTCACTATATCTGGTCTCCCACAGTACACAGAACATGGAAATGCAATTATTTTAGTAAATATAAACTGCCTTTTCTACAAAACTTCCTTTTCTATAAAATACTTTTTCTCACCAGCAGTTGGTGCAGTTTTGTGACTTCTATCAGTGTCCAGCAGAGCACTGATCAAGGCTTGTAGGAGGAGTTTTCATTCTTCTCTAGGAGGATGCAGGACCACTGACCTCTGTCTGGACAGTGCTGATTGGCCCTGTGCTCATCACATGCAAAAAAAAAAAACCTCTGTAGTAATACACACTTATTTGAACATGTGCAGAGTGACTTCAAACCTCTGTTCTGTCAGGAGAAATTTAGGGGGCAACGGAAGGGGAGGACCAGAGAAGACAGGATCAAACAGCCTTTTTACACATTGTGAACCCCTTAGGTTCCACAGTGAGTATAACAAGCATGTTTTACTGCATATACAGACTGATTTTACTGCTGTGGGTTTAGTAACACTTTAACTCAGGACTGGAAGTTCAGGGAAGCAGCACTGCGAGAACAGGAGCAAGAAGCACTGAATGTTGTCCACTGCAAGGGCTGGGGTAAGGATATTATCATTTAGTTTACTGGGGAATATTTATTTTATTGTGTGCAATGTGTTAAGCCAAAAACCCTTAGGGCTTAATACAACTGTAAGGGTATGGCCATGTCTGTATAGAAGCATCTAGCTTTCATTTTAGCTTTTCCTATCGATCCTGTGAAGCTTTTGAAGTTGAGTAGTTTTAATCTTGATGACGGGCAGTGTTCTGATCTTTAATAATTAGCTGCCGCTTCCACATTCCTGAGCATCTGTTGATCTGAGACCTGGGCTGGGCCGTTCTTTATTGACATTTGTCTGGTGTGCAGGATTGGTGTTCATGGCAAAGAGCATTCTTTTATCATTTTAGTTAAAAAGAAAAAAAATCCTGCTATGCTCTTCTGAGAAGACAGGAACAGTGCCCAGCAGATCACCATATTGGTATTGCTACTATTAATCTGGTGAGAACTCTAAAATAATAACACCTCAGCTACCCTTTTCACTCAGCTATGGAAAGTGTACGTTGACATTTCAAGAGAAATATCTTAGGTGCTAATGCATGGAAAAAAATGTTCACACATTACTAATGCATTACTTATATACAATGAAGAGACATACCAGACAGGACAGCGGATGATTATACCGCACTGAATGACACCATGTGAGGTCTGTGATCCTAGAATTCTGCTCAAAGAATTAGGGAAAAGCTATATCTTTAATTTTTTATTTTACAATTTTATTAGAAATATCAAGTCATCAGAAAAATCTAAAAGTGAAAGCAATGATACAAAGAAAAGAAGCGTACAATTCTTCCAATGAACAGCAAGCATAATAAATGCACTGAATTACAGACAAATAGGCAAACTAGGTACAGAATTACAACATGCAAGTAGATAAGATAACACATAACAAATTGCAGCAAAAATGAGCATACGGATGCCAGTGACCCATCGAGTAGAGGCCGTAGAGCAGGGGTGTCAAACTGGCGGCCCTCCAGCTGTTGCAAAACTACAAGTCCCATCATGCCTCTGCCTTTAGAAGTCATGCTTGTAACTGTCAATCTTGCAATGCCTCATGGGACTTGTTTGGCAACAGCTGGAGGGCCACCAGTTTGACACCTGTGCCGTAGAGGAACCTAAAGTTCGCACAAAAAAAAAAAAAACATAATGCGGAGCCATACTGGATAAACCTGAATACTCCAATCTGTAAGACCCCTAAGAGGGTCCAGCGAATATACAAAACAATCTTTACGTTTTTCAGAGAAACACAGTGCCTTAGATGTTCTACATTTTAAGTGTAATCCATACAGTTCCCTTTTATTATCCCAAATAGGAAACATGATGAGGACCATTATATACGAAGACAAGGTGCAGCATCAGTCAGTTTTTCTGGTTATAAATTTTGACTGGAGCTTTTCTACCTTTCTGGAAAACTTGTCAATTCCGTACATGGATACTGAACTGATAAGACAGCCCAGACTTCCTTGTCTGCTGGTTCCATGTGACCAATGGAAAGAGTGATCACAGTATTTTTATTTTTTAATTAAAATTGATTATTATGCACAGTGCTTTACTAAACTGAATGCAATTCACTGAACTCTAATTTAGTGCTATTGCTGCTGTTCTGGAGGATCCATAGCTTGGATATCTTTGTCTTGGTTTTTCAGGGTCATGCCCAAGTAGGGTGGGTGTAGTAGGTGAGGGGGGAGCGGATGCCGCTTGGAACCAACCTCTGGATTCGAGCATGTTGAGTATGTGTGTGGAGGCCTCAGCACCGTGTTAGCCGCACCCTCTGATGTGTTTTGCCATGCCCACTGGGGGGCGGGATCTTTATTTTCTGTTAAACACATCTCCATGCCTTGGATCACTGAAACTGGTTACTGTCACAAGAATAGATCTGATTTTCTGATCTTGTCTATTTGTGGCCAACCACTACACCCTGACTGTCAATTGTTGCTGCATTGATTTAAAGTGACAGTCATGTGAACAAATAAAGCAGCCAACAGGTATAAAGTCAAGGTTTGCCCATTGCCTCCCACCGTCTTCAGATTCCAGTTGGTACATCCCTACGATGGACTGACTCAGTGGTCAATAGCACTGTGCAGAAGGTGGAAAGGGGTGGACAGGCTACAGATAGGTGTAGGAGCTTTACTGTGTCAGAATGGTTCAGCATTTGGGTTTGCAGGAAGCAATAAAACCTGCTCCAGTAATGTGCAGACACCTTAATACCTGCTAGAGTCTTTATTTTTAAGTGAAAGTCAGTTTTAGCTCCTGCAATCCTGGAAATATATTGTGTGTATTATAATATACTTTTTTTTTCTTTAGCAATGCAAGCTTTTCTTTCAGCAGGGCAGGCAGACCAGAAAATCTAAACACACTCTGTTATTCCAACAAACTTCATCTTCTTTGGATTATGTCCAATGAGCTTGCTGAAAATCTATTTATTATCATTTACTACAGTAGGCAACATTCATGCTTTACTCTGACTCTGTACAAGTTTATCTTGGAATGATGCAATCACCATTGTCCAGTGAAACTGACCTGGAAAAGACACATGTTGAAAAATGCTGTAGGCGTGTGTGTGTTTTTCTGCACTACGTTTGACAGGAAAGTCCAGGATTTTCTGGATTGCTAAGGGCGTCCTGTTTCTCCAGGACAAGACACAAGCTCACACTGCTCACCGCACTATGGGCACATTATAGCAACTTGACTGGGTGGTATTACCACATTCCCCTTCTAGCCGGGAACAGGGGCAGACTGACAACTCATGGGGCCCCCGAGCAATAGGGGATCATGGGGCCCCTGTGTCCTTGCCCAAACTCAAAAAAGCCTATGAAAAAGGTACCAGGGGCATCTCATGGTGCCCCCTACTGACCCCGGGCTCTCGGGCAGTGCCCGAGTTTCCAAATGGTCAGTCCACCCCTGGCCGGGAACTGGCTCCAAGTGAATATCCACTTGTTTGGTGCACAGGCTGTGCTTGGGATGGGTGTCACGACCCCCCTGACACCCATTTTATGCATAGCCTGCGGCCCCTGAAACCAGTTCTATGCATAGCCTGCTCCCCTCAATGTGTAGCAAACTTAAAAGCAGCCCAGCGCAGCCAGTAACACTGCACGTGCACCAAGGTGTCCCTCCTGTAAGAGGAGAGGTCTGCTCTCCACTACAGCATTGGCCAAAGGACATTTTTGGCGCCTGTATTGGTTTGTTTATTTATATCAGCAAAATGCCAATAGGGCTTATTTTGCCCGAAACAATTTGGCAACCGTAAGTTTGGTGCATCCCTAAAGGGAAAATTTTATATATATATATATATATATATATATATATATATATATATATATATATATATATATATATATATATATATATATATATATAATTTTTTTTTTCATTTATTTATTTTTTATTAATATTACTAATGTAATCTAGAACCTGTAGCAACACAGTCTTTGCTGCCTAAAGGAATACCCCTCTAACAGGATTATTGCCATTGCACAGAACATTTTCTTCTTGTACAGGTCTCTACCCAGTTTACAGCATTGTGACTGTGTAGGTTTATATGAGATGACTGCAGAAGCTTACTGTGCCGTATGGTAAATCTGGCCATGCTCATAAGTCACTCTTTGCATACAGCCAAGACTCCTTGGCATAGCATTTTCTATTGGAAATCTTGTGTGCAGTCAATTTTGGGCCTAATTTTCTTTACTGTTACAAAATGCAACAGTGTGTTTCTGAAGCTTAAGTTGGAAGCATGATCAGATGTCCAGCCTTTCCTATAGGAACGTGTCAGGAGGGCTGTTCCTTATCACCTACCTATCTGTTCCTGCTATGGAGCGTTTACCTTCTTTGGCTTTTTGGATTAGACAAAAAAATGTCCTGAATCTTCGCATACAACCTTTTGTGAGAATATAATTTTTTATGCAGAAAATGTGTTTTTCCTAAAGACTACCTTTTTTTTTTTTTTTTTTTTTATCCTTTTATAGTGTTCTAAGTAGAAGTAGAAGAGGTAAAAGACTATTTCCGCTACAAGTCATGTCATTCTGTAATCTTTATGTAATGAGTGTCATCCTTTAATTAACTGAAAACGAGGGTCTCAAAGTTAGAGATTCCTCCATCTTAAAGCTGACCTTTGGAAAACTTCAAGGCTTTGCTTGCAGTGGGCCTGTGCCTACGCGGCAAGGGTTAACTACTCATTTAGTCTAGGGGACGTAAAAAAAAACACTATTTTACTGATCTTTTGTTTCCTTGGCAATTGGTGCTCCCTTCTACTCTGGTAGTGTGCTGTCCCTTGGTGTCCTCATGTGCAGTGAAGGGCTAAGTGCTGGTTCACATATATGCGGATTGGATGCAGTTTTAACTGCATCCAATCCGCATGACACATGAAATAACATGGTGCTATAGTGCCTGTTCACATATGTCTGGTGCACTGGCAGTGCGGATTGAAAAAGAGTCATGTCCAATTTCTGAGCAGTGCGGTTCACTTCAGGTGCAGATTATAGGCTATTGACTTCTATGGGAACCATTTCTAAACCGCACGTGTGAACAAGATAAAATCCTGACCTGAACCTGATGTAAACCTGACCTGAACCGTTGAACAGCTACCGTGTCAATTAGCTGTGAATCCTGAACTTCAATCTACACTGCACATGTGTGAATCAGCTCTAAAGGTTCTGCGTCAGTCTTGATGTCAGGGAAGAAGAGGCTGCAAGGACTGGTCTAGCAGCATGGAGGAGCCTGCAGGAGTAGAGGCTATGGTAAGTAAAACAGCCTTTCTTGGCCTCCTAGGCATAAATAAGCATTTTTTTCTATTTAACCACTTCCCGTACACCCTATAGCAGAAGTACTGCTACAGAGCGGCGTGTGTGTGTGTGTGTGTGTGTGTGTGTGTGTGTGTGTGTGTGTGTGTGTGTGTGTAAATATATACACAGTGGGGCAAAAAAGTATTTAGTCAGCCACCAATTGTGCAAGTTCTCCCACTTAAAAAGATGAGAGAGGCCTCTAATTGGCATCATAGGTAGACCTCAACTATGAGAGACAAAATGAGAAAAAAAATCCAGACAATCACATTGGCTGATTTGGAAAAAATGTATTTGCAAATTATGGTGGAAAATAAGTATTTGGTCAATATGAAAAGTTCATCTCAATACTTTGTTATATATCCTTTGTTGGCAATGACAGAGGTCAAACGCTTCCTGTAAGTCTTCACAAGGTTGACACACACTGTTGCTGGTATGTTGGCCCATTCCTCCATTCAGATCTCCTCTAGAGCAGTGATGTTTTGGGGCTGTCGCTGGGCAACACGGACTTTCAACTCCCTCCAAAGGTTTTCTATGGGGTTGAGATCTGGAGACTGGCTAGGCCACTCCAGGACCTTGAAATGCTTCTTACGAAGCCACTCCTTCATTGCCCGGGCGGTATGTTTGGGATCATTGTCATGTTGGAAGACCCAGCCACGTTTCATCTTCAATTGCTGATGGAAGGAGGTTTGCACTCAAAATCTCACGATACATGGCCCCATTCATTCTGTCCTGTACATGGATCAGTCGTCCTGGTCCCTTTGCGGAGAAACAGCCCCAAAGCATGATGTTGCCACCCCCATGCTTCACAGTAGGTATGGTGTTCTTTGGATGCAACTCAGCATTCTCTCTCCTCCAAACACGACGAGTTGTGTTTCTACCAAACAGTTCTATATTGGTTTCATCTGACCATATGACATTCTCCCAATCCTCTTCTGGATCATCCAAATGCTCTCTAGCAAACTTCAGACGGGCCCAGACATGTACTGGCTTAAGCAGGGGGACACGTCTGGCACTGCAGGATCTGAGTCCCTGGCGGCGTAGTGTGTTACTGATGGTAGCCTTTGTTACGTTGGTCCCAGCTCTCTGCAGGTCATTCACTAGGTCCCCCCGTGTGGTCCTGGGATTTTTGCTCACCATTCTTGTGATCATTTTGACCCCACGGGGTGAGATCTTGCGTGGAGCCCCAGATCGAGGGAGATTATCAGTGGTCTTGTATGTCTTCCATTTTCTAATTATTGCTCCCACAGTTGATTTGTTCACACCAAGCTGCTTGCTATTGCAGATTCAGTCTTCCCAGCCTGGTGCAGATCTACAATTTTTGTTTCTGGTGTCCTTCGACAGCTCTTTGGTCTTCACCATAGTGGAGTTTGGAGTGTGACTGTTTGAGGTTGTGGACAGGTGTCTTTTATACTGATAACAAGTGCCATTGATACAGGTAATGAGTGCAGGACAGAGGAGCCTTTTAAAGAAGAAGGTACAGGTCTGTGAGAGCCAGAAATCTTGCTTGTTTGTAGGTGACCAAATACTTAACACCATAATTTGCAAATAAATTCTTTCCAAATCAGCCAATGTGATTGTCTGTCTGGATTTTTTTTCTCATTTTGTCTCTCATAGTTGAGGTCTACCTATGATGCCAATTACAGGCCTCTCTCATCTTTTTAAGTGGGAGAACTTGCACAATTGGTGGCTGACTAAATACTTTTTTGCCCCACTGTATATATACATACATGATTTTGCATTTCCGGGTAGGGGGCTCTCGTCCTACCTGCGCTGCCACTCTTGGCTGCGGCTGTGAAGCACCAGGTCCTGCCCGGTAATTACTCGCCGATGCCCAGTGATTTCTGAAGATCTCCAACGGGGAAGATGACGGTGTTGTTTACTAACAGTTCTCCTCCCTTTTAGCTCGGGCACACTGCTTTGGATGGCTGTGCACAGCACAGCCATCCAGAGCAGTGTGATTACAGTGAAGCACACTGACACCGCCCCCCAGTAAAACACTCCGCGTACACAGTTAACCCGCACAGGCGATCAAATACCACTAAAAGAAAGCCCAATTTGTGGGGGGAAAAAAGGACGTAAATGTAATTTGGGTGCAGCGTTGAATGACTGTGGCAATTGTCAGTCAAAGTAACACAGCGTGTATCGCAAAAAATGGCCTTGTCAGGAAGGGGGTAAATCCTCTGAAGGGCAAGTGGTTAAAGCAAATATGGAAGCTGCCATTATTTCCTTTTGAAAATACTAGTTGCCTGGTAATTATGCTGACCCAGTGGCTTCAAACCTTCTGAGTAACTAAACTGGAACAAGTATGAAAATCAGGAAAGTAGGAGTAAAGTCATCGCTTCCGATCTGCCTGCTCGCTCTTGGATAGTGACTCAAACAACTGAGACCAGAGGGTCTGCTTGGAGGCCATGCAATATGGCATTTGCAGAATGACAGCCAGCAATGGCAGCCTCCACAGTTCCCTAAAAGTAGGACTTCTAGCTGATCAAATATGAACCAGGAGAATGACTGCTCCGTAGGAGATGTTCATGTGTCACTGTCTGTAAGTCCTTTCCGCATCTGCTTACCACCTTTCCTAGGATACCCTGCGTTTGCTATAACTGGAAAGTCTTCTTTATGAAAGGGTCTGATTCCAAATAAAGCAGAATGTAGATTCTTTCTATGACAATAGTCCTCCTGTATATGACAGGCCAGGTTTCTTTCATTTCATTTATGGATTTGGGTGTAGTGCTTGTCTTTCTGATTCATATATTAGAATACTAAGCTCTTACTATAGTTTATAATTAGAATTGTCACAATATAAAATGGGAGTTCCTCATGTGTGAAATGATGAAAGGCCTAAATGTAATGAGTTTCTGCCTCACCTTAGATTGGTTTAATCATTGGAGTTAATGTGAACTCTGCCCATATTCTTATAGTTGTAAAACTTTGAAGTGGAAATTACAAGAAAGCCTCAGCTGGATTCGTACACTAGTAACGGGGTAAGTGAGAAGTTGCTGACTGCAAATGAGGGTGTACAGCCAAGCCAACGCATCGACCTAATAACTAGTCATTTACTGTATACGCCAAATAATTGTTTATAGCTTTGAATGCACAGGAGGAAAATAGGAATGTCTGGCCGGTTTTTGGCAGTATTGAAGATTAGGTTCCACCATTTCCCTACTGTAATATATTTTTGTCTTTCTTTATCACCTTTGGGGAAATTTCCCATCACTTCCTGTCCTCATGATTCCTTGTCAATAGAACAGGAAGTGAGGTTGAAATCTTGCTGTGCCGACAGATTGGAAAACTAGAGAAGAGTTACTGATCTTTCTTCTGTCCAAAAATGTTAATAAAGTTGAACTTAACCATGTCAATTCCGGGCAATTTTACACCTTCCTGCCCAGGCCATTTTTCAGGTTTCAGCGCTCTCACACTTTGAATGACAATTGCGTGGTCATACAACATTGTACCCAAACTAAAATTTTATAATTTTCTTCACACAACTAGAGCTTTCTTTTGGTGGTATTTAATCACTGCCGGGGTTTTTATTTTTTGCTAAATTAACAAAAAAAGACCAAAACTTTTGAAAAAAACCCATGTTTTTCTTTGTTTCTGTTATAAAAGTTTACAAATCAATAATTGTTCTTCATAAATTTAGGCCAAGATGTATTCTGCTACATGTCTTTGGTGAAAATAACCCAAATTTGGATATATTTTTAGTTTGTAGGAAAGTTATAGAGTTCACAAACTATGGTATAGATCTGAAAATTGATCAATCCTGAAGTACTGACGGCCAATCTAATTTCTTGAGGTCCAAGAATGTCAGAACAGTACAGATATCCCACAAATGACCACTTTTTGTAAAGTAGACAGTCCGACGTAGTTCATAAGAGGAATGGCGAGTTTTTTGAAGTTGTATTTTTTTTGTCATAATTTTTCGGAAAATGAAAAAATTAAAAGTATTTTCAGTATTTTTTTTTTTTTTTTACATACTGTCACCAGTGCAGTACAGCATCATCATATAACTGGCATGGCGGTGATGGCGGTGAACAGGGACACTGACTCATGACAGTATTGGAAAAAAAAAAAAAAAAAAAAAAAAATATATATATATATATATATATATATATATATATATATATATATATATATATATATATATATATATATATATTTTTTTTTTTTTTTTTAATTATTTTTAATTTTTTATTACTTTTTTTTTTTTTAAGATTTTTTTTTCATATTTTACTATGACCAAGGTAGTACAATGTTACCATAGTAACATTGTACTACTTTGGGGAAGTGATCAGTATTTTTTTTTTTTTTTTTTTTTACACAATTTGCTTATAGGAAAGAATTACTTTGCTATAAGCAAGCATTTACCTGAATGACATTGATTCATTCAGTTTTTTTTTTTTTTGTGCTTAGCTGTGATTTGGCCACAGCTAATCACATGACATGTGCATGTGATTAGCTGTGACCATTCACAGCTAGTCACTAGTATACAATGGATGGCATGAATGAAGCCATCCATTGTATACAACTGTCATGTGACCTGCTGTGATTGGTCACAGCAGGTCACATGGTACCGGCAACAGGGGCCGGTACTCATATCTGTCATCGGCCATGTCCGAGGTACATGGCCGGTGATAGATCGCGCCGCTGCACGGCTCTGCAACCGCGTGAACTGCACATGTGCGGGAGGACGCCAACTGGCGTACACCCGGAAATCTAATGCCTTTTTGCGGCCGCCAAACGGCTATAGGCCGGGCGGCTAATGGTTAAAATGCCATACATTACACTGCAACAGATTCAGCTTTTCACTCTTATTCCTAGAAGTTAGAACCTGTGGCGTTTAGGCTCCTTGCACACGGGGCGTTTTAATAACACTGGTAACGTTAGATGTGTAAAGTCACGTTAAAATGTGAGATTTTTTAGCGGTTTTGCATTAGCGTTTAGCCACGTTTTTTCACATTTGCTAGCACCAAAAAACAGATGCTGGGTTGCTGTGATTTACCGCGTTTTGCTGCGTTTTTCAGCGTTAGAGCGTTTTTACAGCTAAAAATCTTCTCTAGATACCCACTAGTCCTGAGTTTATATTTCCAGCCAAAAAACATTCATTACAGTGTATGTGTGCATGGACACAGGATAACATGCTGGGGAGTTTACTAGCTGTAGAAAAAAACATCAAAAGCCAAAAACAGCCGCTGTAAAAACATCCAGTGTGCATGAGGACTTAGGCCTAGTTTACACATGCCACAGCCTTTCAGTAGTGATCTGCAGTGGATAATATGCGTTTGATGGGCAGTGAGGAGGTGATATGCCTGTTTTAGTCCTGTAGATGCTGTAACTGCATGTGTATGGGTCTTGTTCAATGGCTGTACTGCCCACCGAGCATGACAGTGGATAATGCTTGCTGTGGCCTCAAGGCAATGCATTGTGGGTGCGGCATGTGTACAACCCCATCCGGCTACCTTTGCAGCTTAAGGTCCCTTTCACACTGATGGTCCGACCGGGTCTACTTGTCTGTTTTTCAGGTGGACCCGATCTGACCTTCCATAGCCCTCTATGGACCGGCGGGTGTCAGCAGAGATGTGTCCGCTGACACCGCTGGCATCCAATCTGATCCTGTACGCTAAAAACAGACGGATGGGGATCCATCCAATCCCCATCCATCTGTCAGATTGGATCAGATGACAGTCAGGTGGAAGCGGACAGGCGGTCCTTTTCAATCCGACCACCTCATAGAAAAAAATGGGCTGCGTCTGCAGGAGCAGACACAGACCTGTCATCCGCTTGCTCAGCAGAGAGATCCCCTGGATCCGCTGGTGGGTCCACCCCATCTAAAGGGGACAGTCAGGTGTGGTAAAAATAAAGCTCAGGTGCCTGTTTTTTACCACTCTTGAGTGTAAACAAGTCCTTACAGTACACATTAATTTAGTTACAAAAGGGCCAGTGTCTTTCAATTCCCTGGATCAAAACATTTCTTTATTCCCTTTTTTGTAATGTCTTGCTTTTTAAAATAATTTCTTACCTGTTGCAATGTTGATTTTATTCTCAAATACCAATGTATAGGAAGATTCTATCTACCACGTTCCATATGCTTGTCGTAAAGCTAAACTCTGTCCCAAATGAATATTTCAGTTTTGGATTGATAATCACCTTGATCTTGTTTCACTTAGGATAGGAGTGTCAAAGTCAATTACAATGTGGGCCGCATCAGCATTATGGGTGCTCTGAAAGGGTCAGATGTATCTGTAAGACTATATACATTTATCTCTTCTTTATCCTATTATATAATTGCCTCTGCATTTGATTATTACTGGTTTTAGTAATAACTTCAGACTTTTTTTGTTTTGTCTTTGTTTTTTCTGTTTTTTTAATTTAAATATTTATTCATTTTCCATATAGAATACAAATTTCATCATTACTCTCATATAACATACAAATCTTTCAGATATATGCAACCCATTAATTATATCCCTTTTCACTCTTTATTCCCCTTCTATCTTTATACCCTTTACCCCTACCCCCCCCCCCCCCCATTACCCCCCACTCTGCATTTCTCATTACATTGTTTCCTAAGTAATATGTACTTTCACCTATCCCACTCTACTACTTCATATATTTCACCTTGGACACAAAATAACTTTAGACTTAAGCTGTGAAGGGCAGAACAGCATGGAACTTACTGTAGCAGATGGTGAAAGTCTGAAAAGGAGAGTCGCACACTGCTGGTATGATCCACAAGAATCTTTCTTGGAAACTGCTCAGACAGCGCATGGTGTTCTGTCTGAGCTGTCTCCATTAAAATTTCTTGTGAATGATACCAATGATGTGCGACCCTCCTCAAGTGGCTTAGCAGATGTCCACACTTCCACCCCCCTTTACATCACATGTCAAGAGCTCCCCCCACCTTCAGAAGTCAAAAGTCCCTCACCCTCCCTTACATTATAGTGCACCCCCTTACCTTGTGCTGCTGCTGAGAAGAAGCTGGGAGTGGAGCTGGGAGGCGGAAAGTACAGGGTCTGGAGGAGAACCAGAGGAGCTCTGGAGTCAACTGCCAGAGTCTGGCAAATGCTGAGACCAGGGGAGGCGAAGATTACGGGTCCTGCAACTGCACAGAGAGGCAAAGTATGTGTAGAAGGAGTTCTGTCCTCAACTGCTGAGATGAGGGGGGGGACGGACAAGCCTCTGCACAGAGAAGCACAGGATCTGGCAGAGGAGTTCTGTCATCCTCTCTTCTCTGTGGTGACGGAGATGAGAGGGGTGCCACAGCTGCAGGAGAGGTGCAAAAGCCACATGAAATGTCCTGCTGGCCTGGTCAGGTGTTTGGCACATGTGAATTGGGGACTGTTGAAATGTGCTTGCCAGTGTTTTAGTTCTCTTCCACTGAGTAAGGCTGGCCATATACACCTAGATTTTGTGTATACAGTGTAGATGGACAAGTCCAATGGCTATTATGGTATAGCTGATTGGATGCAGCCACAGTCTGGACGTCAATTTTTCCTCCTGGCTCCTTCAAGTTTTCATTTGAAAGATGTCAAACGGATGCTGACAGGGCGACCCGCAAAGCACATTTCATCAGGAAATTGTCAGCTTAAAGTGTCAGTGTCACACAAGCTTTTTTCGGAAGCATTTGCCGTTTACGACTCCCTGTTTCAGATAACCATCTGCTGCACTTAAAGTGCTCAAATAGTAGCTTGAGTGTTTTGTGTTTTTTTTGTGTTTTTTTTTTCAGCCAAGGACCATGCCACACTAGCAATTTTTTTAGCAAAGATTTTATAGCTAGATCTAGAGTTTTGTTATGTAGCTGCCTAAAATGTTTATCTATGCAGTTACAAATCGCTGGTGTCACATAATAATTATCATCATCATCATTTACATTGGATAACAGGAGTATTTACTGAAGCTGATGAGTTTGTAGGCAACTCCAAATGGAACAAAAGTCAACACTCAGCAACTGAGGTATTAATCACTGGAGTCACCATGACACTGACCTTTCATTGATTGTAGTTGATTTTATTTCTGCAAAAGAATTTCTAAGGAGAGTGATCTTGTAGCAGCTACAAAATTGCTTGTTTAACTTACGTGACAGGGGAATTAAAGAGAAATGGTGTTTAATGTGACAATTGCTGTGATGGACTGATTTATATTTGGTCCAAAACACTGCTAAGGGTGTTTTATTAGCCGCTGAATCTGTTTTGCCACCCCTGGGGCCTGGTTCACTTTAGTGTGATATGTTTTGAATGCGATTTCAGGTGCAATTATGTAGTGCAGGTACTGTGCGATTTTTGTGCATGTGTTTTGCGATTGTCATGCAATTTTTAGTGGTGTGTGTTTTTGGGTATGATTTATATGGCCACAGCGGCCTTTCCCAAAGTTACATTGAAGCTGTGTTGTATTGATTTGAATGGCGACCAAAACCGTTTTGATTGTTGTTAGATTCTGTACTTTTTCTTCTGTAATTATCTTTTTTTTTTTTCGTTCAACCAGAGGTATAAATTTAAAAAAAATTACTGAATACTGCATCCACACAAGCAAGAGGGATGCAGGAATCTCCCCCTCTGCACTATTGTACCATGACAGAGGGGACTCCTCACCTGTCAGAATACACTGTTCAGCCCTGCATCCATTGGTTTCAGTGGCAGATCGAATGCCGGTTTTCTAGCAGGGTCAACCGACAGAAGCCTGTGTAACGATCAGCTTCTGTTGAACAGAGAGGGCTACACACAGACTGAAATTCAGCCAGTTCCTGCAGAATCAGCTGAATTTCGATTCGCATGTGTTTTTACTGAATTTACTGAATATTCATTGCACTCTGTGAGTCAGAAGTATTTATCAGCCAGAGTTCCATGAAACACTAGGGCAGTGTTTTTCAACTGTTGTGCCATTTGGGCTCCCCAAGGGTTCAATGAACACGTGTTTTCCCTTGCCCAGTGTCATGCATTGGCATGCTGTTTATGGTCACAACAACCAATGAAGCTCTACTGCCAGGATGCATGGATTCCTGCATTCACTTTGGCTAAACATGGTACTGATCTAGGGAAGACTGCATGCAGGACCACCCCCAGAATTCAGAAGACCATAGAAGTGCACTTTCATCCAGATCTGCTCTGCCTTCTGCCTTGCTGCTGGAGTAAGGTAGGGCTTTGATGGGGGAGGGGGGCACTTTATGTTCAGGGGACTCTGATGTGAAGGGAGGTGTCAATGTTTGGGGAAAGGGGCTTTGATGTACAGGAGGGACACTAATAAGGGTTTTTGATGTGAAGGGGGAACTGTGATATGAAGTGGAAAGCTTTGGTGTGGTGGTGGGGCTCTGATGTGAAGGTTTTCCATTGATGGCAAATAACATTTACATTTTGTACATCATAGACTGCCGTGTCTTGAGAATTTGCATACTTCTAAAGGGTGCTGTGACTGAAAAAAGGTTGAAAATTGCTGTCCTCAGGTTCCTCCAGTGGTTGCTAGGGCTTCTGTGAGCTGTGGCTGATTGACCTTCCATTTGATGGTACCTGGATAGTTCTGGGTCTAACAATACTTGGCAGAGCCAGCTGTAGGATACTTGATGATCTTTTTAGCTGTCTGTAAGAGTGGCATTCTCCCCACCAGCCACTAATGTAAGGGGTATTTTCCCACTGACAACCAATTAATTGGTTTTAACAGACCCCAAGCCCTGAACATAATTTCAAGGGTTTTTCTGTGGGGGGGAAGGTTGAGAAAGGCTGGCTTAGATTGTCAGGACACTTAATCCCTTCATGAAAAGAGGTCATTGACACTTAGATGCTCGGATCAAATTTACCGGTGTCAGTATGCATCAGGTAACCTAACAGTGAATGTATGGCTAATTCGCCATTGTATTCTATTTTTTAAGGCTGTATGAGACACAATGATGGCTAAAGCTGGCAGGTTTGCTTGAAAACAAACCTCATGTGATCACCAGGCTTGGCTTTAATGGCAATCACGATCGGTTTACTGACCATTAATGCAGAGCAACAGCTGTTACAGAGAGCAAACAGTTGGGTGCTCCTAGTTCTCTAATGAAATGTAGGTTAAGTTCTGTGGACAGGGAGGAACAATGTTTAATAGTGGCAAGAAGAAGGGAAGGATAGTTCAAAAACCTGAAGTAACTGCACCAATAACTTGTTTTTTGAGCACCATCAAATTGAAAATCAAGGTACTCCTGGGTTTATGTTCCCTAACTGGGAGAATTATTTATTTCTTAATTTATTTCACTTATTTCAGATATGTTAAAGGATAACTTTCAGGTTTTTCAGTATGTTTCTGGCTCTACAAGAGTTACAGGATTTTAGGCAGACTTAAAAATGTAAAGCAGGATCTCATATGCCGATCAATGCAGTTTTGCACCTGAATGCCCAGCCAAGAACCATTGATCCCTTTTTAGAGCTGTCGGTACAAGCATTTGTCTGAATTAGCTGATCAAAGGGATGAGATGAGGATACAGCTGCCAAGTTAGAGTCCCCTACTAAGAAATCCAGTGCTTGCACCTGTTCCTTTAGAGGAAGATGAAGGTCTTCTGCATCAGACTAAGCCATATTCCCTGTGAGTGCTGCCTGGTACAGAAATTGCCTTCTTATCATTCTCATGGGGGTAGAGGATTTCCCTTTGTGATATATTTTTCCCCCTAGTAAACAAACATTGAGGTTGCACATACAGCAGGTAAAATAAGTATAGAATAAGTCACCATTTTTCTCAGTAAATATATTTCTAAAGGTGCTATTGACATTAAATTTTCACCACATGTCGGTATCAACCCATGCATTCCATACATACAAAGAAACCAGAACAAGTTCAGAAATTAAGTTATGAGTAATAAAATAGAATGACACAGGGAAAAAGTATTGAACATAACTTAAATGTATTTAATATTTCATTCAGAATCCTTCATTGGTAATGACCGCTTCAAGACTCCTCCTGTATGGAGAAACTAGTTGCATGCATTGCTCAGGTGTGATTTTGGCCCATTTTTCCACACAGTCTTCAAATCTTGAAGGTTCCATGGGCCTCTTATATGAACTCTGATCTTTAGTTCTTTGCATAGATTTTCTATTGGATTCATGTCAAGTGATTGGCTGGTCCATTCTAGCAGCTTTATTTTCTTTCTTTGAAACCAATTGCGTTTTCCCTTATCTTTGTGTTTGGGATCATTATCTTGCTGAAATGTCCACCTTCGTTTCATCTTCATCATCCTGGTAGATGGCAGCAGCTTTTATCAAGAATGTCTTGGTACATTTTTTCATTCATCCTTCCTTCAACGGTATGAAGTTTGCCAGTACCGTATGCTGATAAACAGCCCCACACTGTGATGTTCCCACCTCCTTGCTTCACTGTTGGTATGGTGTTTTGGGGTGATGTGCAATGCCATTTGACCTCCAAACATGGTGTGTATTATGGTATCCAAAGAGTTCACGTTTGGTCTCATCTGACCAGACTATATTCTCTCAGTATTTCACAGGCTTGTCTAAATGTTGTGCAGCAAACTTTAAACGTGCTTCAACATGCTTTTTCTTTAGCAGTGGAGTCTTGCGTGGTGAGCGTGCATACAGGCCATGGCGGTTGAGTGCATTACTTCTTGTTTTCTTTGATACAATTGTACCTGCTAATTCCAGGTCTTCTGAAGCTCTCCACAAGTGGTCCTTGGCTCTTGGACAACTATTTTATTCTTTTCACTCCTCTTTCAGAAATCTTACCAGAAGCACCTGGTAATGGCCGGTTTATGGTAAAATTATGTTCTTTCCACTTCCGGATTATGGCCCCAACAGTGCTCACTGGAACATTCAGAAGTTTAGGAATCCTCCTGTAACCAATGCCATCAGTATGTTATGCAGCAATAAGGTTGCAAAGGTTTTGAGAAAGCTCTTTGCTTTTCTCATTCTTGTGTGACACATTTGTAAAGAGACACCTTTTTATAGGCCATCAGTTGAGACCGGACTAGCTGCTATTAATTTGCACTGACTAGGGGCGGGATTGATTTCTAATTACTGATAGATTTCAGCTGGTGTCTTGGCTTTCCATGCCTTTTTTGCACCTCCCTTTTGTTCATGTGTTCAGTACTTTTTCCCTGTGTCATTCCATTTTATTACACATAACTTAATTTCTGAACTTTATTTGTTTTGGTTTCTTTGTACGTTTGCACAGCATGGGATGTTACCGACGTGGTGAGCTTTTCATGTCAACAGCACCTTTAGAAATATATTTACAGAGAAAAATGATGACGTGTTCAATACTTATTTTACCTGCTGTATCTCCACTTTTGCAAAGATGCATTGGTCTGTGGCAGAGTTGGTAAGTCAAATGCTGGAAAACAACCCATAGCAGAAAAACTGTACTTTTGTAGCATGTTACCGTTTATTTCAAGGTGTAGTGTGGATGGGGTTGCAGTGAATCTTCTTTCATTGAGGTTTTTGTGTGTAGCAGGTCTATTGACATGTGTTGTACAGCAGGCTAAGCAGGTCAAATGCCACCTCTTGCTACTTTTTTGTGTGTCCATGTATTTGTTTGAGCAGTGCTATGTTGGAGTGCAAATAGCAGCATCTGACAATGCCCATCTATATGAGCCTGCTTTAAAGCCTACACAGCCCATAGTAATTCCTATCTCAGGGGAGGAGACCTTTTGTGATGGGGCAACTCAGGTGGTGGAGAACAAGGGATAAAACCGTTCGAAGAGGGATTTGGACTACCAGCATCCACCCATATTATTATTATACAATATTTATATAGCGCCAACAGTTTTCTCAGCGCTGTACATTATAATGGGAGACAGTACACGAGAAAGTACAGTAACAATAAAATACACGAGGGGTTCGATCAATGTTCCCTGCATAACTACATGTGACTCCTGATTTAAAGTATATGTAAACCCAATCACTAAAATCCTTATAATCCCAACCATGTTAATGCAATTTCAAAAATAATTCTGTTAAAATAATACTTGGCAGTCCTGCCATGAAGGTCCTTGTTCAAGTACTTGTGTTTATAGTGTAACAACTGTCTCACAACTGTACTTCTCCATTGTTACCATATCCTATGCACCCTTGGTGGAGACTACATGCAGCCTTGCCAAAGCACATTGCTTAAAGGATAAGTACAGCCAAACATCTGTGGATCATAGGAGCGCAGTTTGTTCTGCACTCCTGTGACCCATTTTCAGTCGACAGTGGGCTGAAATCTGCTGTCGGCTGATGTCACTCAATCGATCCAGACTGGGGAAAGATCCCGACTTTAAAGTCATGATCCACCCAGATCCCTGAACCAGAACCTGGCTCAGCTTCTCAGCGATCCACTGAGAGCATGAGCAAGTCGCTCCCGTCCCCTCCACGGCCCGGTACTTCAGTGAGACCTTGGGGGGGGCAGAGCAGAGAGCGGTGACTTACTGTCACCAGCTCTCTTCTCACTGAGAACTGAGTGATCAGCGGTCTTTGATCACTCCGTTCTCAGTGTTAGAGCCGGAAGGGGACAGATGCAGCATCGGGCTGATGCCGCATCCACCTTCTGAAATATAATTTCTAAAAAAAAAAAAAAACCCCTAAACTTCTCTTTTTAAGTGTGGTCCACCGTTGTCTTGATCAGGAAACTAGTCCAGACCACTGATGTGTAGTGAATGGTGGAGCAATTACATTTAAGAAGGAAGTGGCTAAAAGAGGCTGGAGGAGATTAGCAACAATGAGATGCCACAAGGAATGAAAAACAATGCGAAAGCAGTATTTTATGAAAATAAAAATGTGGCATATGTTTGATACACAGTGCTTTAGCAATCTAAATTTCCTCCAGTTGAGGTTTGTCTACTTTTAGCATCATTGTTTTTCTTTTTGTCCTCCTTTTTACACCTTGTGCATGCATTTTTGAAGGACAGTGTTTTATTCACTTGCATGTAATGAACCTTAGTGAATGTTTACTAATTTTAGAAAAACAACCCTTTTTAGTGTTGTTTTTTTAAATAATGATAAGCCCTATTACAGTAAGCAGTATATTGTTAAGATGTTTTGTTTGATAAATACAGTTACAGCCCTCCAGGTTAGGAATTATCACACAGGGTTTCTTTGTTTAGGACTGTTTTATAATTCCTTGTATTCAGCGTGAATGACAGTTGGCGTCAGCAGATGGCAGCAGACAAGTGTCGGGGTCAATAACTGTTTTACAAGTTAGAATTTCTCATCTGAGTTTCAGTTTGTCCCTCTGGAGAAGAATAAAGATAACCCAACTTAACCACTACTATCTGAAATGCACCAATGGGGAGATTATTGACATGCATGCAATAGGCTAAGTGTGTGCTGGAGAGTTGACGCTAGAACAAATAGAGCTCTCCCTTCTCTCTCTCTTCTTTTCTCTCCCTTCTCTCTCTCTTCTTTTCTCTCCTCTTCTCTCTCTCCCCCTTTTTTTTCTCTCTCCTCCCTCTTCCCCTCCCTCTTCCCCCCCTCTTCTCTCTCCCCCTCTTCTCTCTCTCCCCCTCTTCTCCCCCCCCTCTTCTCTCTCCCCCCCTCTTCTCTCTCCCCCCTCTTCTCTCTCTCCCCCCTCTTCTCTCTCCCCCCTCTTCTCTCCCCCCCCTCTTCTCTCTCTCTCTCCCCCCTCTTCTCCCCCCCTCTTTTCTCCCCCCTCTTTTCTCCCCCCTCTTCTCTCCCCCCTCTTCTCTCTCTCTCTCCCCTTTTTTCTCTCCCTCCCTCCTTCCTCTTTTCTCTCTCCCCCTCTCTCCTCTTTTCTCTCTCTCCCTCCCCCCTCTTTTCTCTCTCCCCTCCTTTTTTCTCTCTCTTCCTCTGCCCTCTTTTCTTTCTTTTCCCCTCCCCTCTTTTCTCTCTCTTCCCCTCCCCTCTTTTCTCTCTCTTCCCCTCCCCTCTTTTCTCTCTCTTCCCCTCCCCTCTTTTCTCTTTCTTCCCCTCCCCTCTTTTCTCTCTCTTCCTCACCCCTCTTTTCTCTCTCTTCCTCACCCCTCTTTTCTCTCTCTTCCTCTCCCCTCTTTTCTCTCTCTTCCTCTCTCCTCTTTTCTCTCTCTTCCTCTCCCCTCTTTTTTCTCTCTTTTCCTCTCCCCACTTTTCTCTCTCTCCCCACTTTTCTCTCTCACCCCTCTTTTCTCTCCCTCACCCTCTTTTTTTTCTCTCTCTCTCCCCCCTCTTCTCTCTCTCTCACCCCCTTTTCTCCCTCCCCCTTCTCCCCCCTCCCCCCCTCTTCTCTCTCTCTCCCCCCTCTTTTTTCTCTCTTCCACTCCCCTCTTTTCTCTCTCTCTTCCTCTCTCCTCTTTTCTCTCTCTCCCCCCTCTTTTCTCTCTCTCTCTCTCTCTCTCTCTCTCTCCTCTTTTCTCTCTCTCTCTCTCTCCTCTTTTCTCTCTCTCTCTCCTCTTTTCTCTCTCTCTCTCCTCTTTTCTCTCTCTCTCCTCTTTTCTCTCTCTCTCTCCTCTTTTCTCTCTCTCTCTCCTCTTTTCTCTCTCTCCCTCCTCTTTTCTCTCTCTCTCGCCTCTTTTCTCCCTCTCTCGCCTCTTTTTCTCTCCCCACTTTTTCTCTCTCCCCCTTCCCTTCTTTTCTCTCCCCCTCTTCCACCCCCTCTCTCTCGCCTCTTTTCTCTCCCGCATCTGTTCCTCTTTTCTCTCTCTCTCCGTTCCTCTTTTCTCTCTCTCCTCTTTTCTCTCTCCCTCTCTCCTCTTTTCTCCCGCCCTTTTCTCTCTCTCTCCCCTCTTTTCTCTCTCTCCCCTCTTTTCTCTCCCCCCTTTCTCTCTCCCCCCTTTCTTCCCCCCTTCTCTCTCCCCCCTCTTTTCCCTCTCTCTCCCTTTCCTCTTCTCTCTCTCTCGTCTTTTCTCTCTCTCGCTCTCCTCCTTTCTCTCTCTCTCCTCCTTTCTCTCTCTCTCTCTCTCTCTCTCGCTCTCCTCCTTTCTCTCTCGCTCTCCTCCTTTCTCTCTCGCTCTCCTCCTTTCTCTCTCGCTCTCCTCCTTTCTCTCTCTCTCTCCTCCTTTCTCTCTCTCTCTCTCTCTCTCTCTCTCTCTCATCCTTTCTCTCTCTCTCATCCCTCTCTCTCTCTCTCTCTCTCCTCCTTTCTCTCTCTCTCATGTAACTAAATGTGTGATAAGAGACCTTGGTTATATCAAACCTCTGTACTGAATAAGAAATGTGTGGTCTGTCTTATGGCTCACATTTATACTCATACTATTTCTTTGGCCTCCCCTGCAGATTCGATTTCTCCTGCTGTTCAGCCGACAAGGGAAGTTGCGACTACAGAAATGGTATGTCACACTGCCTGAGAAGGAGAAGCGCAAGATAACACGGGAACTGATGCACATCATTCTTACCCGAAATCCCAAGACAAGTAGCTTTGTAGATTGGAAGGATCTTAAACTTGTGTACAAGAGGTAATGTTTCGGGTCTTCTTTTCTCTATGCTGGTCACCTCTACTTGCATAAAGCATTAAAAAATGTATTCCACATTTACTGTTTGGTTCTTAGAGTGCAGTTTCTTTAAGATAGGGATAGGCAACCTTGGCACTCCGGCTGTTGTGGAACTACAAGTCCCATGAGGCTTTGCAAGACTCTAACAGCCACAAGCATAACTCACTGAGGCGGAGACATGATGGGATTTGTAGTTTCGCTGCAGTAGGATAGCTGAGGTTGCCTTCCCCTGCTCTAAGGCCTTGCTCATGTTCCTGCACTCTAAAATTCTACCAGTGGACTTGCTGCTCTACAAAAGGATTCCATTATAGACTGCCCTTCACTGCCATGCATTATATAAAAAAAAAAAAAAAAAAACGTAAGTAGGAGACTTTTTAAAAGCAAATCATCATGATGCAAGTTATAGAGCAAGGTCAAACATTTGGTTAAGCTGCTATTTTACAAAACTGATTTAGCAACAGCACAAAGTGTTTCAGTAGTGTTAAACCCAACTTGGGTTTTGAGTTCTCCCCTTAAACCTGTTGGATCAGATAACTCAGATACATGGTAGGACTAGGGCCATCTTTGTTTAGTTTGGTGATGCAGATCCTTTTTGAAAAGGACTCCAATATAAAACTTAATCGCTAGCTTTGACGAACATCTTGCTGATGAAATCTTTATGACATAGAAGCAGTCAATATCCTTCCACAAAAAGGGAAATATCTGTTTAAGATGGACTGTCTCTTTAATATTGCGTACCCACCAGCATTTTGAAGAGAAAAATGGGTACACCTTGCCCAGTGCTTCCCCTGCCCTATTATTGGGCATATGTATTTCATAAATAGCAACTACTACTACTAAATTAAAGAACTTGATTACACTGTACAGCTGAACTTTCCACCCCAGTTGGGTGACTGACAGTCAGTTCACACTCAGGCCAAATACTTCAAAACCTCAGATTGGCCCCCTACCACAAATTGCAGTCTTGGTTCAAGCCCTTCTTTAGACCTCCGATTTGCTGCCCCTGTTCAGACCTCAGATCTTTGTCATGTGACCTTTTCATTGCATGACTAAAGGCAGGAAGTGAAGATATATTTCCTCATTCTTTTATGTGGGTACCAAGCTGGCCGGATCTGTGATACTTCAATCAGATGCTGAAGTAGGCTTTTCAGCAATCAGTGCAAGTACATGGAGTTGAAGCCAGTACAGACTGATACATGCCTCTGGAACTGGTAGGCATGTTTAAGAACTGATGCTGTATCAGGTAAATCAGTACTATTTAGAAGTTTTAATATGGAGATATTTGTCCAAAGGCAATTAAGTCATATTTTAAAGATGTTCTTCCCATTGATTTTTGCGCAGATATAGCTTTCCATGGCATGATTTCACCTACATTCTCCAACAAGAAAAGGTGCCCACATCTGAATATATTAAATGTATAATTACTACATAACCCCTCTAAATTACTTTAACATCTGATGATTAAAACCCTGAATCATTTCATAACAGTACACTGCTTTTGGCCTCCTAAGTCCAGTACAGCAAATTTCACAAACTGAAAACTAATGCACCACCCCCAAAAAAGGTTCATTGAAAGTTATTTGTGTCTGTAAATTGCAAGGGAAATTTAATTGGGCTTGGCGAATAAGGTGAAGCTCTGCTGACTTAAATCATCCAATCATGTTCAATTTTTATTTTTTGGGGGGGAGGGATTTTTTTTTTCCATTTTCTTTGCACATAAATGGGTATTCTGTGCAATTAGAATTTCTAACACATTCAACAAAAAAAGAATTTGCAAAGTGGATGTACTCTACACTCTTCTCTTTAGTAAATCAACTGTCTGTGATTCCACTCAAAACGTCTCCTAGTTGAACTTTAGGGGTTTATTTACTAAAGCTGGAGAGTGCAAAATTAGGCTTACTTCTGCATAGAAACCAATCCGCTTCTAATCTCAGCTTGTTCAGTTAAGCTTTGTCAATAAAATCTGGAAGCTGATTGGTTTCTATACAGAAGTAAATAAACCAGCTCCAGCTTTAGTAAATAAACCCCTTACTTTTCAGTAAGGTAATTGAAAGTGAAAGTATAAAAAGTTTCTGTCAGTACTTGTGTTTCCATCTAAATGTCACAAACAGGTTTTTCTCGAGAATGTCTGTCTGTCTCTCATTCCTTTTTCTGGGAACAGCACACGTTCATAATACTAAGTTTGTCCTGCCAGTTCAATTATCCTTTTAAATTTTTGGTAGTTTTATAGTATCTACTTTTTCACATGAAATGTTTTGTGAACCCCTTTCTGGATTGCTGCTAAGAAGTGATATTGACTTCATCTAAAAATATAGTCTTATTTAACAAACACATGTGCCATCATTTCCATATTTTCTTAATTTAACCAGCTGCAGACTTTGGGCGTGCTGCACATGCTCAAAAAAACGTCATCATTGTACATAGGGCATGTGTAGCATGTCCAGTCTCTCTGCCCTACTTTTGGGACTCTTCCACCTCCCAGTATACAATAATTGTCTGCTTTATTTAATCAAAGCCTGCATTGTTATATACTCAGAGAAGGTGTCGGCAGCTGTAGCTCTTAAAAAAATCAGTCTGCATCAGTTTTTATAAACACTGCTCTAGGCAAGCCTTTTTCAATGAGGGTGCCCAGGCAAAATGTCTAAAAATTTCACAAAAATTGTATACAAGCCAGCAGATGGATCAAGCCTTTCTTTTAGTTACACAAAGCCACAGGTTTTCATTGTGCACCAGGTTGGATAAAAATCAATGATTTTTTTTAAAAAATCAAAAAAATCAGATTTTTTTTACTTAAATCGGATTTTTTTTATTTAAATCAGATTTTTTTTATTTAAATCGGATTTTTTTAAATAAAATGCTTTTTTGAGGAAAATATATTACCATCCAAAGGTTATTCCATCATGAAATAAAGATTAGTTTTTTAATTATGTAGAATAAGCCTGTATATGTTTAATTGTTTTGGTAAATAAATTCCATGAATCCATTCACAATGTCATGCTCTTCCAGAGGTTTTTGTAAGATTATTGGGCAGTTTCTCTGCCTACAAGATATTATCACAGATGCTTGGTTTACTTTTGCAGTTCTCAAAACTGAATTTGACTCAGCGGAGATCACATGCCTCTTCTTCACAGCAAAAATGTTATAACATGAACAGAGTTAAGAAAAAGACCTTAATCCTAACTTCTACAATCCTATGAATACAGAATAAACCCCTTCGGTGCTAAGTTTCAAGAAGTTCAGTGAATAGAATAGAAACAATATTTTTCTGATTGTTTGGAGTGGAATAGATCTGTACAAGAAGAAAGTGAAACTAAGTGTGAGGAGGAAGGGGCTGACAGTCTAAGTTTCTTAAAATATATATATTTTGTTTAGCCAAATTAGTTAACAAACATGGATGTTTGTTTAAGCAAATAACATATGCTGGAATGTTATTGTTTCAGATGAATAAATCTATTTAAATTGTTGTTATTAAGGTAAAGATTATTTTTCTCCTTCCTAAGTACAACAGAAAAGTTGTCCAAATATGAATGATTAACCTATTAAACTGGGGAAAAAAAAACTAATATGAAAAGTTGTTATTCTAAAAATCTTCATCTACTTGCATGTTAAAGTTATACCAGAAAGAATTAGCCTTTATGTAGAAAACTAGGATTTAAATCAAGCCTTACTGACTAGTGATTTAAATCGTGATTTAAATCAGTTTGATTTAAATCAAATCCACCCTGTTGTGCACCATTATAACCTTTTCAGCTTCAGGCATCCTAACAGCCAATGATATCAGTTGATAAGGAGGTGGCCTGTTTTCCCTCTCTCCATCAGCACCAGGATCACATTAGCTGAATGAGCAAGAGAGGGAGAAATTGAGGTAGAAGAGGAACCCTGGAATACTAGTCAGTTGCAGTGTGCAAAGGTGCACTTGCTTGGTAAGAATAAATTGACTTTAACGTTGGGTGTCCTACGTGTGTGTGTTGCTGCATTGTGTAAAACTATTAGTTTCGTTTTTTACATTTTTGAATGGGATGCCCCAACATTGTCCCTAATTGTAAAGTGTGCATTGGCTGAAAAAAGGCTGAGAAACACTGCTCCAGACCGATTTACAGAGATACAGCATAACATATTGTTACTTGTATCTATTACTTGTATCTATTCACTCATCTGCAGATCAAAGGGATAAACTTAGATCTGCAAATTATGTCAGTTAATGACTTCTGACTGCCCTATAGCAGAACTACTGCGGCAGGGCTGTGCAAAATCATGTGTGTATATATACGTGATTTTGTATTCCTGGGTAATGGGTGCACGTGCACCTTACCTGTGCCACCATTGGCGGCTACTGGTGTCTATCACCGGGTCCCGGCCGGAGATTCCCTGTCGGCACCTGATGATCGCCGAGTAACACTGACGGGGGAGAGGTGTGTATGTAAACAATACAGATTTCTCCCCTGTCAGCTCCAGCACGCTGCTTTGTATTGCTTTGCTATACAGAGCAATACAAAGCAGCATGCTTACACAGCACACACTAGAACACACACAGCACACAGTTAACCCTTTGATCACCCCAGATGCTAACCCCTTCCTGCCCAGTGCCATTAGTACAGTGTCAGCGCTTTTTATTAGCACTGATTATTATTATTATACAGTATTTATAAAGCGCCAATAGTTCGCTCAGCGCTGTACATTACAAACGGAGACAGTATATTCGACAGTACAATAACAATACAATGTGATACACGAGGGGTTCGAGGGCCCCACTCTTTCGAGCTTACAATCTAGGAGTATCACTGTATTAGTGTCACTGGGGATGCCAGGGGCCGTTAATTAGTTCCCCCCAGTGTCAGAATGCTGGCCGCAGTCCCGCTATAAGTTGCTGATCGCCACCATTACTAGTATAAAAAAAATAAAAATTCCAGTATATATATATCGCCATTTGTAGACGTTATAACTTTCACATAAACCAATTAATTTACACATATTGGGATTTTTTTTTTAGCAAAGACATGTAGCACAGTACATTTTGGCCTAAATTTATGATGAATTTTTTTTGTTTGTTTTACTGGACATGCTCAATAGCAAAAAGTCAAAAAAATTGTTTTTTTTTTCCTCAAAATTGCTGGTCTTTTTTGTTTATAGTGCAAAAAATAAAAACCGCAGAGGTGATCAAATACCACTGAAAGAAAGCTCCATTTGTGGGGGGAAAAAAGGACACAAATTTCATATGGGTGCAGCGTTGCATGATTGCGCAATTGTCAGTTAAAGTAGCGCAGCGCTATATCGCAAAAAATGGCCTGGCCAGGAAGGGGGGTAAATCATTTGGAGGGCAAGTGGTTAAAGCAACCTGACAAGTTAAAAAAAAAAAAAACATTAAGAAAATGTTATTTATTTATTTGTTAAATAAAATGTTCCTCTGTGTATCCCCTTATTAACACTTAGATTTTTCTAATCAGCCCTAATGAACTCATTTTGTCTCTTCTCTTAAAACTATTATCTTCTTGCAGATTTCTTTCTAATTTATTACCTATTAACTAAACTTTTTTTTGTTTTGTTTGTTAATATTTTTACACATTTAACACTTTTTGCATAAAAAGAAAAATGCTAAATTAAAATACAAATTACAAAATAAAATGCACAGATTTTATGTGCAGTAACACTATTTATTTTCAAACACTGCTCAAAAAATGAGTGTGTTTTGTTTAGTTACATTGTGTTTTATAGTGTGTGGATTGCAAGAAAAAAAAAGCATTGTTGGAAGACAATATCATGAAAAGAAAGCATTGTCCTTATCCTTTGAAAAATAATGACAAAGTTATTGCCGAATAAACAGGTCCATAGCAGGAATGTAAAAATTGATGTGGTCCATAGGGTGTGAAGTGTGAGAGGCAAAGCGGTTAAACAACCATAAAGCAACATAAGCCCATCCCTCTACAGGTTCGTATGTCAATAACAGTGTATATTATCCATAATTTTTCACAATCGCGGATGGGCAATGTGGCTTGATCAAGAGATATTTCTCTTTAGTTGAAGAGCATAAACCTGAAAAGGATGACAAAAAATGATTTTTAAAGATTTGGGTCTTGTTACTGATCGTAGGTGAAGAATGCATTTCTAAAACAAGTGACAACTCCAGAGTAACAACTAAAGATGTGCTGTAAGCTCTTACACTTCATAACATTCGTATTAAATGAGTCTACTATAAGAAAAACGCTAAGCTGTGTTCATGAACGGTTATCACAGAGAAAACCTTTGTTCTTCAAAAAATGTGCTGTGTGGTACAAATTTCTAAAGACTGCTTGAATATATGACAAGAAGAGAAGGATACGACCATGAATAAACCACCTGAATGGTCATGGCCAATGCTGAGTCTTCCCCATAAATAGTCAAATACATTGCCATTGTATAGTAATGTATGGGAACAGACCATTACACAGCTTTAAAAGGCTAACCAACAGCCCTTAAGTGGTTTTACTGTATCATTTATGACTTCTTGTCTTCTCTGTTTGTAGGTATGCCAGCCTGTACTTCTGCTGTGCCATAGAGGATCATGACAATGAGTTGCTGACACTGGAGACTGTCCATCGACTTGTAGAGCTGCTTGATAAATACTTTGGCAATGTAAGTAATGCTTAACCACCTCCCGTCCGGCCGTTGTATATAAACGGCCGAATGGTGGCAGTGCGGGGTCGGGTGGCCGTTTATAAATGGTCTCCCCGCCCCCTGCTTGTGTGCACTCTCTGGGAGTGCGCAGCACCACGATCCGGAGCCCGCTGTGTCCTCCGGACACAGTGAAACACTGATCGTCAGACGGGACCTCTGTACGAGTTCCCGATCATGTTATCACTGATTGGCCAAACAGTGATCACATGCAGAGTAGTAAGCAAGATGTCACTTGTGACATCATTGCTTCCTACGTGTGAAATCTGTGAATGATCACAGAGGTCACATGGTACAAGGTTATTCACAACAGCCTTGTACCATGTGACAAGCTGTGACCAATCACAGCTCACTCAGTAGATCTCAATGGCTGCAAGAATGCAGCTAGAGAGAAGGAGAAATGATTGCTTTTACATCCTTTATGGGTGTAAAAGCAATCCAATATAAAAAAAATAAAAAATCTTCATCACCCCCCACAAGTAGTACAGTGTCACCATACAGTGTCACCATGGTGACACTGTACTGCTAGGGTGACAGTATGTAAAAAAAAAAAATATATATATATAAAAAAATTAAAAAGTAAAAAAAAAGTTTAAAAATTATAATTTTTGGTTATAAACTAATTTGGGATTTTTTTTTTACTAAAAATATAACGGAATAAATTTTGGCCAAGATTTATGATGAAATACTATTTATTTTCAAAATTTTATAAGAAAAACACTTTTTTTCAAAATTTTTTGACTTTTTAATGTACATAGCAAAAAAATAAAACTCCCAGTGGTGAATAAATACCACCAAAATAAAGCTTTATCTGTCTCAAAAAATGTGTGATAGCACTGAAAGCTGAAAATTTGGCCTGGACAGGAAGGGGGTAAAAGTGTCCTGACTGGAAGTGGTTAAAATGTTACTAAACCCAGGACCCTGCATTCACTATATCTGGTCAGAACATGGAAATGCAATTATTGTAGTAAATATAAACTGCTAAATACCTTTTCTAATCAGCAGTTAGAGCAGTCGTGTGACTTCCATCAGTGTCCAGCCAAGCACTGGTTAAAGCTTGTAGGAGGAGTTTTCATTCTGCTCTCGAAGGATGCAAAACTCCTGACCTCTTTCTGGACAGTGATAATTGGCCCTGTGCTAATCAGATGCACTCTTCCAAGAAAAACAAACCTCTCCTAGCAATACACACAAAACTGAGCATGTGCAGAGTGTCTACACGCCATATGTCTTATCAGGAGATAGGAGGGGGACACTGGAAGAAGAGGAGGATCAGAGAAGTCAGGATCAAACAGCTTTTTTACATAATGCAGAGGAATAACCCCTTAGGTTCCACAGTGAGTATAACAAACATGCTTTACTGCCTATACAGACTGATTTTACTGTTCGGGGATTAGTAACACTAACACATACCCAAATTATCTTATTTTATTGCAGGTATTTATTTAGAGCTGTCAATTTACGAAGGGCATTCACATCCACATTCACAAGTCCCTGCCCTCAAGGAGCTTACAATCTAAGGTCCCTTATTCACATTCATACATACCCATACTAGGGCCAATTTAGACAGAAGCCAATTAACCTACCAGCATGTATTTGGAGTGTGGGAAGAAGCTGGAGTACCCGGAGGAAACTCACAAAGGCACAGGGAGAACATGCAAACTCCAGGCAGATAGTGCTGTGGTTGGTACTTGAATCAGCAACCCTACTGCTGCTAGGCAGAAGTGCTAACCACTTAGCCACTATGCTGCCATACACATATGTGGATGAATCATATTTTTGGACCATAAAACTCACTTTTAAGTTAAAACTTTCCTGTGAAAAATATGTAGCTGCCATTATTGACCTGTTCAGAAAATATTTGCTGACTTTAAACAGGCATGCAGATCAGGAAAGTGTTATTTGTGTTCTGGCTCCAGCCCACACACTCAAAGTATGGAAGCCATAGGACCAGAATCAAAGCCTAGCATCTGGTAATTGTGAAGTCATCAATGGCAGTTTTCATGTTTGTGTCATGATAGGTTTCCTTTATGGCAAACTGAGTTTTTTAAGGTTAAAATGACACTAAAGCTTCGATTTGTCCAAATAACAAACATGTCCATACTTACCTGCTCTGTGCATTCATTTTGCCCAGAGCAGCCCCTATCCTCTTCTTTTTGGGTCCTCCCGGCGCTCCTGGCTCCTCCCTCTTAAGCAGTGCCCCCAGGGAAAGCCATTCGCCCTTGGGGCACTGCTGCACGTTCGTCCCCGAGCCGCTGCCCTATGCATCCATAAGACACATAGAGCCTTGGCTCGGCCCCCCTGCGCTCTCCTCATTGGCTGTGATTGACAGCAGCAGGAGCCAATGGGTTTCCGCTGCTGTCTCCGCTAATGGGTTTCCGCTGCTGTCTCAGCCAATGAGGAGGAAGAAGCCCCAGACAGCAGAGGCTGCCAAGAACGTCGCTGGATTGGACTGGGCATATGTAAGGATTGGGGGGGGGCTGATGGGGCACTGCTGCACACAGAAGGTTTTTACCTTCATGCATAGAATACATACAGGTATAAAACCTTGAGCCTTTACAACCACTTTAACTATGGAAGCACATTATATTTACAGTTTGATAGGACCCTCTCTCCTCCCTCCTTGTCTCCATGCTATTGTATTTGAAACAATTACCATACCCCAAAAAGCCTTAGTGAAGATTTGCAGAAGGACATGCATGGATTAAACAAAATTTTTTTTTATGTGAAGCTGCTGAGATATTTGAATACATCCTTTTTTTTTTTACACATATTTTTTTATCTTGGAAGCCTGGAAGACTGATAATGTAGAAACTAATTTAATATTCAAACCCTTTTTCTAATTTGAGTGTTAGTTCGCTGTCAGAATAGACTGAAAGCACTGCAACTGATTGCCTGCATGTGCTGAGCGAATGAAAATTTTCCATCATTTCCATTCCTTAGATCTACTCTGTCAAGCTGGTACGGCCATAGATTAATCAAAATTCGTCTGGTCCCTGCTGAACTGGCTGAATTTTGATCCATTTATGGCCAGTTTTAATCTATAAAAAGGTGAACTTTTTTGGCCAGTCGGAAGATTGACACTACTTGAGCTCTAGAAAGGTTTTACCCCCTTCATGGCCAGGCCATTTTTTTGTTATTCGGCACTGTGCTACTTTTAACTGGCAATTGCGTGGCAACACTATACCCAAATGCAATTTTGAAAAAAATTATATTATCTACTTTCTGTTATAAAACCTATCCAATAAAAAAAAATAAAATTTCTTCATAAATTTAGGCCAAAATGTATTCTGCTGCATGTATATATATTTGGAAATTGATAAAATCCTGACAGCCTCTTATTTCTTGAGGCCCTAAAATGCTTGGACAGTCTGAGGTGTTCAGTAAGAAGCATGACAAGTTTTTTTTCAAGTTGCAATTTTTTTTGTCACAATTTTTTGGAAAATGAGGGAATTCCACTTTTTTTTTTTTCTTTAAACATACTGTCACCAGTGCAGTACAGCGTCATCATGTGACTGGTGCTGAGGTGATCAGGTATACTGACTGGTGAAAAAAAAAATAATAATTTTTTAGTAAATTTTTTTAAACCCTATTTTTTTTCTAACTTTACACCCTGTCAACAGAGTAGCTACTGGACTACTCTGGGGGAGTGACTAGGGATTTTCCTTTCTTTCTTTTTACACTGAAGATCACTATATTAGCAATAGCTTTTGCTATTAGAAATGGGTTAACAGCTTGCTTTTGATTTTGATCTGTGATTGGCTAGGCTAATCACATGGTACAGGTAGGCATGTACCATGTGATTGCTGTGGGCCAGTCACAGATAACAATAGTAAACAAGCTGTTCATGAATGGAAAACCATTCATGACAGATTGATTATTGCTATCATGTGATTGCTATGACCAATCATAGTGATCCTGTGATACCTGGTTACCAATTACTGGTAACGGTAAATATACTGGTTAAAGAGGTGAAATGGCGCTTTCAGATACAGAGTTTAGGACAGTGGCGGCAGGATTTGGAAATAATATAGGAAGAGGAATGGGCTCAGGCTTTGAAGTCCCTCTCGCAGGTTTCTTTATCTCCATCACAATGCCTGACTCAACTGTTTATAATTCATAGAGTGCATTACACCCCACAAAAGCTTTACTCCTGGGGAAAATTAGATTGTCTGTTGTATTCTAGATGTCACTTAGATACTGGCACATTTATTCATATGCTATGGCGTTGTCCTAAGCTTCACCAGTACTAGTCCTCTATATTTATTACCCTTAATTCGATCTGTTCCATGCAGGTTCAACTTGGTCCCAAAGTTGCGTTATTGGGTATCATTTCTGAGGATATCCTTCCTGTGGAGATGCACTTGTTATGGATTAGATCTCTGTATAAAGCCCATAAACTAATCCTTCAAAAATGGATTTCCCATTTGCCACCAACTTATAGTCAGTGACGTAAAATTATAAATGCTATATTGAGAAGGGAGGAGTTGGCTTGCAAGCATAGGAACTGCCCTAAAAAAGTTAAGAAAATATGGTCGCTGTGGCTGGAGTCTAGTGATTTAACATTTTCATCTCTGTCCATGGGAATGGATGGGGTTTAGAATCCTGCTGTGGTGGGTGCAGTGTTACTACTGTTGAGGGATCCTTAGGATATGATGTGCTAGGATACGGGTTTTACTGGTGATTCTGACCATACTGGTTCTGAGTATCTTATACTTGTGTACTGCGATTTTGCACGATATCTGTATATGACAAAAAGTTTCTTTTGTTTTGTGGTTTATATGGCCTATAACCTCAGTTATTGTATTTTTTTTTTTTTTGTTTGGAATGTTCATATGACGTTCTGCTTTGCGTTTGTCGGTGCTGACATACTGTTAATCCATGTCATAGTTATGTTTCTTGTTTGTTGCTATGTGGAATGGGCAGATTCACTTTGACTTTCCAAAAAAGTTGAAATTTGCATACAGTATTAGTCTATATAAATTTACATATAAGTCTATATCACCTCATCTATTAATTGTTTTATAATAGGGTTCTCCGGAAGGTAGCTTCCACTTTTGCATTATTTCATCATATGCTTAAAGAGAAGCATGGAAAAACCTTTTCTGGCCATACTTCACTGGGCCACAGGAGCTCACTCTTGCTCTCCTGTGACCCAGCATCAGCTGACAGCAAGCTACTGGCCGTTGTCAGCTGATATGGCAGAGCTTCTTCAGGTTCTGAAAGGATCCTGACCATATTGTTAGGACCCACCCAGCTGCCTGATTGACAGCTGGCTCTGCCTCTCAGTGCAAGGCTGACAGCTTGAGCTAGCTGTGCCCACACCCTCTAGCCATCCTGGCACTCCAGTGAGTGCTGGAGGAGCAGAGCAAAGAGCAGTCACTGTTCTCTGCTCCAAACTGACAAAAAACTGAGCAATCAGCAGTCATGTGATGTGGGACTGCTGCAGCATCACTCCAATGCTGCAGCATAGAGGCGAAAAATATATATATATTTTTTTTAATACTCCCCTTTAGTTTTACAGTGCCTATTTAAATTCATATACACTGCTGAGCTACAATATCATTTATAAATTGTAAATGTAAATACAATACCCATTTTATATCTTCTAGGTCTGTGAGCTGGACATAATATTTCTTCATATACACTGCTGAGCTACAATATCATTTATAAATTGTAAATGTAAATACAATACCCATTTTATATCTTCTAGGTCTGTGAGCTGGACATAATATTTAATTTTGAGAAAGCATATTTTATTTTGGATGAGTTTCTGATGGGTGGAGAAATTCAGGAGACCTCCAAAGAGCTGGTGGTGAGAGCAATTGAGGATTCTGACATGTTACAAGAGGTAACAGTTGTTTTTTTTTTTTTTTTGTTTAATTATGATCCATTAAACCCCATTAACCTTCTGGTTGGTAGTTGCTGTTTCTTGCTTTCAAAACCCACAATTCATATATCTTTTTTTGTTTATAGGAGGAAACTCTCTGCAAATTGTTCATTTTCCATGCTTGTCATTCTGGAGTTTTTGGAGTGATTTAATAAAATGCTGTCAGTTAAGATAAGATGCTATTATCAGTTTACTCCTGTTTCAGATTTGCTGGATTTCAGGGTTTGTGTTCTTGTGTGGCCAGAAGGAATCTCTTGGTACAGATCATGCCTAAAGACCAGGAAAACCATATATGGCCCAATAACAAAGTCCCAAGGGTGGCTGAAGGTCTAAGAGCTTAGGTTATAAGGTGTTATAGCTAGCTATTATATATTGGCACCAATGCAAGTGTAAGGACCAATACATCCAAACCTAGCGGGCTGAAAGTCCATGACCTAGTCCTGAGTGACCTAGCCTTAGGCAGCCATAGAATGGAAATGAGACAATGAATCCAACCCTAAGTCCTATGGTTATGGAAAAAGTTTCAAGTGACCGGGACAGAATTGGACCTGAAATGGTCCCTTGGTAGTTCATAGAACAGGTTTTCCTGTTTTAGTTCTAGATACTAGTTAGTATAGTTATATATACTAAGCATTGCCCAAAACCTAAACCCTAAGCTGGAGAACCAATGAAGTTTGCACTCTGTCTAGTTTATTGCTCAGAGTTGTCTGAATATTAAGTATCCCTACGTACAGGAAAAACATTCTCTGGCATTTTGTTGTGAGCTAGAGCAAAATTTACTCTCCCAACCCAAGAAGACAGTAATATCTTTATAAGTGGGGAAAAAAAGTCCTTGTCAGCTTTGCCTTTAGTCTCAAGAGTCTAGGTTGTAGTTACGTAGAGGTATCAAGCCTTTTGCCAGTTAGGATTCCTGAGTATTAATAAACCAAGCCTTGGTTGGCAAGAGGCATCAATGGGCTCCAAGACTAAGGAGCTAATTCCCAAAGGGAATACTCCATTTTAAAGAATATGTTCACCTTTTGTAACATGTCACAAAAGGACCGCCCCGTCCCCCCACAATTCCCACTGTGACAGGCCACATCACTCAGTATTCTATCAGTGGGAAAATTACAATTCTGACAGCTTTTGCAGCTGTCAGCTTGTAGTTCTCAATGAATTACCAGGGCACTGTTGCGTGTTGTGGTATTTCATTGATCCCTCCTGCCAGCGTGTATCTGCTTGCCTGTACAAGCACACAGATACACTGGTGCAATGCTTTCTAGGCTCCCAAAACAATAAATAGTAAATGCACATTTTTATTTATTTATTTATTTTTTTGCAGTTAAAAAAAAATGTGCATTTACTGTTTTTTGCTTCGGGAGTCTGGAAAGCATTGCACCAGCGACCAGTAGATCGCTGATGCCATGCAAGACTCCTGCAGACCTGTCAGTGTATCTGTGTGCTCGTACCTCATACAAGAAAGCAGATACACACTGACAGGAAGAATCAGTTTACTACCACTGCACTGTCAAGCACAAAGGCTGTTGGAACGTGTAGTTTTCCCATTCACAGAATACTATGGAATGAGTGACGCGGTCGGGCTGGCAGAGCTCTGCATGGCCACTTTTTAAACAATTGTGACCGCTAGCAGAGGGACAAGGGCATGTTACATGTTACACCCTGAATATGGGTGTAACATGTTACAAAAGGTGAACTTATCCTTTAAAACAATTGGAAAATAATAACAGCTAGCACTGCTGTGAAATGGCAATTCAATAACATGAAAAAGTTCTGATGATCTTCATTGTTTTGCATAGTAGGACAGCAGTGTAAAATAAATTTCACAAATGCAGAGTTTTTGTAATATGTTGTAATTTTATTTTTGCAGACAATGGAAGAATACATGAACAAACCAACTTTTTAAGCTGGGAAATGGATTCTCTATCTTCTGTAACAAGAGCAGAGATTATGCTGAGGATTTGTTTGGACAACCAAGAATGCAGTCAGCCTCAGTGCTCTTGAAGAAGACATGGTACCGCTGGGCGGGCCACCTGCCAACTTGCAACAGGGGAATGTGGAATCATGTGGGACATGATTACCAGGACTACCTTAGGGAACCCTTTGCAGCAGCACGGACCTAAGCACACCCTATACACAGGGAATAAATGTATGCAAAGGAAATCTTGCTTTTTAAAATGACGACAAATAAAATATTTTTATATGTATATTTTGAGCACTTGTAATATCAAGGATAGCCACAATTAACAAAATACATATCACAGCGAACAGTAGTATAAAGAAAATCTTGACTCGTTTTAACAACTGCCATTATTTTCTATTCTATATAAATAATTTTCTTTAATGGTGTGGATTTGGTGAAATGTTTTCCAAAATGGAAGTTTTTTTTAATATACAAAAATATATAATACAGTATTTATTTACAGTGCCTTTGAAAAAGTATTCATACCCCTTGAGATTTTCCACATTTTGTCATGTTACTACCAAAAACGTAAATATATTTTATGTGATAGACCAACATAAAGTGGCACATAATTGTGAAGTGGAAGGAAAATGAAAAATGGTTTTCAAATTTTTTTACAAATAAATATCTGAAAAGTGTAGTGTGCATTTGTATTCAGTCAATACTTTGTAGAACCAGCTTTTGCTGCAATTACAGCTGCAAGTCTTTTTGGGTATGTTTCTATTAGCTTTGCACATCTAGAGAGTGAAATTTTTGCCCATTCTTCTTTTCAAAATGGCTCAAGCTCTGTCAGATTGGATGGAGAGCGTCTTTGAACAGCAATTTTCAAGTCTTGCCCCAGATTCTCAATTGGATTTAGGTCTGGACGTTGACTGGGCTATTCTAACACATAAACATGCTTTGATCTAAACCATTCCATTGTAGCTCTGGCTGTAGGTTTAGAGTCGTTGTCCTGCTAGAAGGTGAACCTCCACCTCAGTCCCAAGTCTTTTGCAGATTTTATTCTAAGATTGCCCGGCATTTGGCTCATCCATCTTCCCATCAACTCTGACGAGCTTCCCTGTCCCTGCTCAAGAAAGTCTTCCCCACAACATGATGCTGCCACCACCATGTTTCACAGTGGGGATGGTGTGTTCAGGATGATGTGCAGTGTTAGTTTTCCACCACACATAGCAATTTGTCTTTAGGCGAAAAAGTTAAATTTTGGTCTCATCTGACCAGAGCACCTTCTTCCACATATTTGCTATGTGCCCCACATGGCTTCTCACAAGCCGCAAACGGGACTTCTTATGGCTTTCTTTCAACAATAACTTTCTTCTTGCCACTCTTCCATAAAGGCCAGATTTGTGGAGTGCATAACTGTTAGTTGTCCTGTGGACAGATTTTCCCACCTCCAAACTTTCTAAACAAAGGGCCAGTTTACTAGCTCTCAGACTTTAGGGGGCCACACTATGGCCATTGGGAGTAGAAATTGTCCTGCGTCAACAATGCATCTTTGGCATTATGGGAGGAATAGCACCCTATTCTTGGTGTAAGTTGGATAATTAGTGCCCCATTGTTGGGGGAATTGATGATGGAACAGTGCTTCGTAATATGTTCAAAGCTTGGGATATTTGTTTATAACCTAATCCTGCTTTAAACTTCTCCACAACCTTATCCCTGGCCTTTCTGGTGTGTTCCTTGGCCTTCATGATGCTGTTTGTTCACTAATGTTCTCTTAACAAACCTCTGAGGGCTTCAAAGAGCAGCTGTATTTATAATGAGATTAGATTACACACAGGTGGACTCTATTTACTAAGTAAGTGACTTTTAAAGGCAATTGGTTCCACTAGATTTTAGTTAGGGGTATCACAGTAAAGGGGGCTGAATACAAATGCAGACCACACTTTTCAGTTATTTTGTAAAACATTTTGAAAACCATTTATCATTTTCCTTCCATTTAACAATTATGTGCCACTTTGTGTTGGTCTATCACATAAAATCCCAATAAAATACATTTACGTTTTTGGTTGTAACATGACAAAATGTGGAAAATTTCAAGGGGTATGAATACTTTTTCAAGGCATTGTATACACCTCTTTCTTACACAGGTTGGCCAGCATAGGTGTTAGGATGGGGGATGGAGCATTTTCAGGATTAATAAAGTATATCACAGAATTCTTCTTTAAAGTAACTTTTGAAAATTACATTTTTATAAGTTTGATATTCCATAATTTTGTTCTTATACAGTCTTGTCTTTGTTCAAGTCTAAACCTTTTTTTAAGACTTGGATAGGGTAGGAAAGACGGAACTTCTGTCAGTTTTTTTTTCAGTGACTATATAAAGGAGATTTTCCTCCCTTTGTGTCACTGTTACACCAGAATGATAATTAATGGTGTCACTGGGAAAGGATGATATGGACGATATTAAAGAAAAAAAGGCGTAAGTTCTAATTCTTACCAACTCTACAAAGAAGGTTTTCATTGCAGCCCCCTGGGGAGATGAGTAAGTGCTGACCTCACCATAGCAAGCTTGCTTGGAGCACACAAGACATATAAAAAACAAAAAAACATATCCTGATTCAGCCTCCCAGGCAATACCTTTACTGTAGCTAAAATATCACTTTTGGAGGGACTGACTCTTTAAAGTGCACCAACAATTGTCTTTTTCTCTTTTTGATAGAGTGTGTGAAGGGTTAAAAGTTATGTCAAGTATTGACCTGGATGAGATTTGTTGTCATTTACAGTCCTATGGAGCACACAAGTGAAGACCTAATTGACCTAACCCAAGATCTAACACTTTCGAAACAAAATAGGCTGGAGTTCCAGTTTAACACGCCCTTTCAAAACATTGGTTCTGGTGTTTGGAAGATTTTTCAAGGAGTAGTGTAATAAAACATAAAAAGAAAAGTTCATAAACTGTGTCCAAATGAGTCCATGTGATGCACATGCTGGGTTTCACTTGACTGTTCAAATCACACGTGCGCCAAACCAAAAGGTGCTCACACTGCAAAGTGTCCAATCCACACACCACGCTTGTTGAGCAATATTGACAAAAATAAAAAAAGTGAAATGCGCTCAAATGCACAGGATGTACCATACACTGGAACTTCCACCAGATACGCCAAAATGTTCCAATGTCCCTTTAGATTTCTCTAGTAGTTAGATCATGTACAGCAAGACCATTGCAGAAGAAAACGAGAGACAGTCAAGGCTGCTGCAGACTGTAAGGGTTTTTTTTTTCTTGTTTCTCCCAAGTGTGAACAGAGGAACAGCAGTAAAGTATCTGGCGCAGGTTGGACAGGTAGGTGTTTTCGCTTAGTAATGGGGACAAAAATGTACTATATGTATTAGTGGATTTTACATGGTCAGTGAATTCACCACTTCATATTCCCTTGGGATACAGAAATTGGAAAATATTTTTTGTAATGGAGTACTTACATTATTACAACAGCAAGAAATAATATATCTTACCCTTACTATTTTTAACAGAAAATTGTAATTTATGAAGTGTACTGGTAGTATAAATTGGGAAAAAAGGGGAGAACAGACAGCGAGAAACATTGGGAGAAAGTATTAGAAACCAGCATCAGTCTGTAATTGCTGAAAAGTTGAACATTTCAGAATGTACACCGTTTCTGAAGACTTTGAAGAAATCAGTAGTTCTACAAATATATATACATTACATTGTAAGATTGGAATTTGAAGAGAGGATACAAATGTTTGATATTATTAATACTCACTTTTCAATTTCTCTTTAATATAAAGTAGAAGTCATGATATACTGTACTATCTACAGCGAAAAGCTGGTGATTGTGTGGGAAGGAATTTTTTTTTTTTTCATCAACTTTGATAATAAAGTTTGTATTGAAGAACACAATTTATTAATACATTTAAAAAAAGGTAAAAACGCTTCATACTAGATTGTCATTGCTGGTAAAAGTGTTGTAGAACACCATTAACATGAAGTTTGCAAAGAAAACTGTTGGAATATATATTGCCCGCTCAACATTATAAATTGAAGCTAATAAATATAGTACATTTTAATGGAAATTAAAAAAATTCAAATTAAAGTTGTGTTTTTGTTTAGGCTAACAGAATATCAAACTCCTGAAATTTCAGATCTCTTTCTGATGTCTTCAAAGGACAGCAAAGTTCGTTCAAACGTGGGAACTCCTATAATGCACTTAGCGCATGGAAGCGAGAAATGTGTAAGAAGCACACCAATGTAGCTAAAATACACAGGGTTTCTTGTGCTAATGTAAAAGTCCACTCTTCAAAAAAAAATTATTTTTTTTAAGCCGTATCTTTGCTATGTACAGTATTTACAAACGCACAGCAGGCATTTTATTAGGTACATTCTTGTGGAAATTATGGCAATACATAAAGCATGCACAAATGGTTCAACAAATAAAATGTGGAAGATGAGTGATGTTGGCTTTAGATGAGGTACATGCAGTATGTTAGGAACTTCTGACCTCCTGGGTTTTCATACTCTACAATCTCGAGTGAATTGTGCGAAAAACATCCAGTAAGAAAGGTCAAAAGAGAATGGTCAAGCTTGGTCAAGCAGCCAGGAAGCCCAAAGCTAATAACCATTCTGAACATCACCTCTGAACACACTTGTCAAACCCTGAAGGATGAAGATGGGTTGCTTTAGTTGAAGACTACAATGGTTTCCTATCAGATAAGATCAGAACAAAAAGGATATGGCATCATCAAAACTATGGGGTTGGAGGCTACAAACATTTTGCAAGTTCTGACAAAGCTTGATTTCTGCTGAGGACAATTCCAAGAGAAAGATACAAGTTTACATAGCCATTAACAATTCATGTGAGTTTGAGTGCGCTGTCTTCACCAAAAAAAAATTGAATTTTTGTTAAGGAGTTATACAATCTGGCATTTATGCAATCACAGTTGATTACTGATGTTCTTTTTGTTATTGTGCAGCTTAACAGAAAACCTTGAACCTGTCTTACAGTGTAAAGATCATTTTTGTTGCTTGGCTTTGAAGCTGTCATGTTTAATTATTCCTCTAGTCATTAACAATTCATATTTCAATGGGTTTTAGGTTCCATGTCCCGGAAGTGGAAACACTTGAGGAAGGTATTAGCACCTGGAGGGGTACACTTCAAAAAGATAGATGCAGGAACTTATTTTTTGTATGATGTGAGTATATCACAGGTTTACCTTAAAACAGAAGGGAAGCTTTTAGTTAAGATGGAAGATATGGGCGAGGGGAGCTACTCCTACAGAAACCATAAAAGATGTTCATGAAAACACAAAGAATAGAGGAGATTTTGGTGCCTAGAAACCTGTTGCTTAGCAATCTCATCAAGGTCTTAACTCATCAGTGTGTAGCAAGAGGGAATGGACTTTAAGCTGACTAAGATCATACTGAGTGACTGGTAGAAATGTTATCTATCTATCTATCTATCTATCTATATCCTATCAGTCTATCTATTCATATAGTCCCTCTTAAAGAAATGTAGGGGATACAGTATACGGATTCTTTAGAGAACATAAAACAGTATTCAGGCTTCAATATAAAACAGTGTTGTTGTGGGATGAACACAAGAGCATTCAGAAGGTACTGTACATTCACATCTCCATTCCACAACAAACTTGCAAATTTAAAAAATTAGGTGGCTATACATGGAGCAAATTTCGGCCAGTTCCTGATGAACTGGCTGAAATTCAAGCTGTGGTTGGCCTTGTTGGCACCCTCCCACCTGACATCCTTTGCTTTGAAAATCTAAGGAGCCAGATGGAAAATTGCCTGCTGCTATGTGGCTGCAGCCAAGCAAAAGCAGTTACTGTTCAGGTATTCAGACAGCCATGGGTGACAGCTTTCAGAATGCAATAATTAGCAGTGGAAATTCCTTGATCCATGCTGTTTAGTGTGAATGGAGGAGTCAATAGACTTCGGGGTAAACAACAGCAGTCTTTTCTCATTTTAGGATAGAACCGTGCATGCTACTCTGGGAAAACTATACATCTGGGATCATTGACTTATAACACAAATACACAATATATATTGGTTCTTAACTGCATATACAGTTGTGTCCAAAATTATTCAACCCCCACTGAAATTGAGTGTTTTGGCCAGTTTGACATTGCTTTTGATCATTCAGTCATCTTGCTTACATTTACATTAAAGAGGCACTTGTAGGTCAGACAAATATAACATAACAGTTATAATGAAATAACCACAAATGTCTTTTCTGTGCTCACAGCATTATCAGTTTTATTCAACCCCCAAGTGACATTCAATCTTAGTACTTAGTACAGCATCCTTTTACAGTTATAACAGCTTTTAAACGTGAAGCATAGCTTGACACAAGTGTCTTGCAGCGATCTACGGGTATCTTCGCCCATTCTTCATGGGCAAAGGCCTCCAGTTCAGTCACATTCTTAGGCTTGCGCACTGCAACTGCTTTCTTTAAGTCCCACCAGAGGTTCTCAATCGGATTTAAGTCTGGTGACTGCGATGGCCACTCCAAAATGTTCCAGCCTTTCCTCTGCAACCATGCTCTAGTGGACTTGGAGGTATGCTTGGGATCATTGTCCTGTTGAAAGGTCCAACGTCTCCCAAGCCTCAGGTGTGTGACGGACTGCATCACGTTTCCATCCAATATCTCCTGGTACTGAAGAGAATTCATGGTACCTTGCACACGCTGAAGCTTCCCTGTACCTGCAGAAGCAAAACAGCCCCAAAGCATGATTGACCCTCCACCATGCTTCACAGTAGGCAAGGTGTTCTTTTCATCATAGGCCTTGTTCTTCCTCCTCCAAACATAGCGTTGATCCATGGGCCCAAACAGTTCTAATTTTGTTTCATCAGTCCACAGAACACTATCCCACAACTTTTGTGGTTTGTCCACATGGCTTTTGGCATACTGCAGTCGACTCTTCTTATTCTTTGGAGACAGCAAGGGGGTACGCCTGGGAGTTCTGGCACGGAGGCCTTCATTACGCAGTGTGCGTCTTATTGTCTGGGCTGAAACTTCTGTACCCACATCTGACAAATCTTTTCTCAGTTCCTCAGCAGTCACACGGGGACTTCTCTCCACTCTACGCTTCAGGTAGCGCACAGCAGTCGAAGTCAGCATCTTCTTTCTGCCACGACCAGGTAGCGTTTCAACAGTGCCCTTTGCCTTGAATTTGCGAATGATGCTTCCTAAGGTGTCTCTTGGTATGTTTAACATCTTTGCAATCTTCTTATAGCCATTGCCCTTCCTGTGAAGAGAAATCACCTCTTCTCTTGTCTTCCTGGACCATTCTCTTGCCTTCACCATGTTTGTAACCACACCAGTAAATGTCTAGAAGGAGCTGAGTATCACAGTCATTTTAAAGCTGCCTAATTGGTGCTTATTATGCTTGATTGCTGCTCGGTGACATCCACAGGTGTTTTCAATACCTGATGGAAAGCACCTGTATGAACCTCTGTTCTTCAGAGTGGTAGTCTTTAAGGGGTTGAATAATTGTGGCAATGAAGAAACCACATAAGAACCATTTACTACTGTATTACATAAACAATTGATGTCATTTTAGTTGCATTTGGGTAGTTACAACGTCCTTGTAGGATTTGATTCTGAATACAATTCCAAATGTACACTATAGTCCCTAAACCCCTTTACAGCATTGGGGGTTGAATAATTTTGGACACAACTGTAGATAGTCCAGGCTTGTGGGATGTCATATGTAGTGTATGGAAACCATGGCTTCTAAGGCCTTGTGAACCAAGAAGAAATTATAACCAGAAATTAAAAAAAATTAAAACTTGTGTTTTTGTTGAAATATATTAGGCTAACAAAATATCAAACACCCACAAAAATGTATAGGTTCTAGTCTATGACATGCAATGTCCTTCATTTGTTTCCCACCTTGGGGGTGTATGTGTTCTTGCTCCTTCCCTACACTTCAGATCTCTCTCTGGGGTCTTCAAAGAACAGCAAATGTAATTCAAACATTGGAACTCCTATAATGCACTTTGCGCAGGGAAACGAGAAATGTGTGAGAATAACACCAATGTATCTAAAATACACAGGGTTTATTGTGCTACTGTCGAAGTCCACTCTTCAAAAAATGCTATTGTAATATGATTTTTTTTAAAGCAGTGTCTTTGCTATGTACAGTATTTACTGTACATACACACATTATAAATTATAACCACATAAAAATTATAACCAGAAAGGTATAGATGAGGTAGAGTAAAATTAACTAAAAGCTGCCAACTGAACCAGAACAAGCTCAAGAGAGCCTTCTGCATGTCTTATTTCCATAATGGCTTTGTAATATTACTCTTTATCTGTGCTGTGAACCGTTGGTTATTCATGCACAGATGGCCCAGGTGTAAAAAAAAGGATTTGCATGACTTCGCTCATTATCCATTTCTTTTTAGAATTTTTGAAGAAATTGAGACATGCATATGCCTTCTTATTTAAAAAAAGTGCAACAGCACTTCACACTGGTTTAGTGACCTTATGGCTCCTTTAATCCACTATGTCATAACTTGTCTAGTTATACAGTTATTTCATCTTTAAAATGGTTACAAAACATGTGTCACTAGTGATACCAATAAATATTTATACACAATGGGTGACATCACTGCTGTCTAACTATCAATTGTACAGTATTGATAAGAAATGAATTTGCCAATATTAGCCAAATACATCATTAATTAGGATATCTTACATAGGTATACTGTATGTTACATGTGTATAGAAGTAATTCAAAGAAACCTGGAGCTTATATGGCACAACGGAGGCAACCGCTGCTGACGCCTTCTAATTGCCTGGCTATCATGGTCATCCTCAGGCTTCAACTACAATTTTCTGAGTTGCTAATTCTCCAACAAGAGATGTTAATGTCTTTAATAAAAGCTGGAAAATGGAACTTTCTTACTTTGGTCAACAAGGTTTTTTAAAAATATTTTAATTTAATAAATACTAAATCTATCTTGAGAGCAGATCTGCAATGAATTTAGTTCGCATATCCTATTGAATATATAAAATTGTTCACAGATGTTCCATGTGTCTTCTTGATTATCTCCTATATATTAGAAACAACAGTGCATAGAATTGTAATTGATTGAACCACAGATGTGTATAAATCACAGATGATGGATGCAATTATGACAGTGCCCATGCTTGTCAATAGAATGGCCTTGAAATAAGGAGAGAGAAGCACTTTGTGCAGGTTTGGTGTTGCCATGGTACTTACGGGGCACATGTCTGCCTTTGAAAGAGTAGAACATTTAGCAGAACAATAATCAAATGTAACAAAGCCACAGTTCTGCATATACAAGTTTACTTTTGCATTGTAAGTACTACTATAGTAATGAAGAATTATTGCTTCATATTGACTAGCTGAATATTTAACTGTAAACCAGATTTGCACTATATATCCAGTAATACGAGGTAAAGGGCATATTAATTAGAAAGGAAAGGGAAATGCATTACTTTTACATACAAAAAAATATTTTTTTTGTTATTGTGAAGAAATAAATGAAGTCAATTCATGCTTAAGTACAATGTAACCAAAATGAGTAAGATATGAGGTGACAAGGAATAACAATAACAGAATACAAGTATGTCATGGTTTGCAGGGTGACAAATCCTTTCAGCCCATGGTAAGTGCAAGCAGTACAGAAATGTGCACGTTGAAAAAACGTTTGTTTTGTTTCATTTCTTTACAAATTCATTTGTAAAGTCAATAATTTTGAATCATATTCGTTATGCTAGAATGATTTGTTTTCAGAATTTGTTTTGTATATTCGGATTAGTTTCGTACACTGGTTGTTCCAAATCATTTAGTATTTTTGGAAGCTATTTCAGAAGTGTTTTTGAAAGATTCAAATTCATTCTTTATATCCTTATGTTATTTCAGAGACTTGCTTGCAACTTGCATACAACTTTGATGTTATGGGACTTTGGCCTTGGCCAATCATAACAATGCAGAGTGTGACACATTATTCAACTTACAAAACCCTCTGAAGTTGCAAATGGATGAATACGAATGTTGTTTTCGTTATAATATATTTTGGATTCGTTGAAATGTGTTACTATTGTGATTCGGAGATACGAATACATTCGAATCTTTGAATAACGAAAATTTTGTATGAATTTCGATTCATAACGAAATGAATCGCACATGTCTTACAGAAATACAAAGCTATAGAAGTAACATAAGTAAAGTCAGCGAAATGCCCTTTCCACGTGCCCCTTACTTTATGAAGCTAGTTATAAATTGATTGGAGTGGTTGTTATTTTTGTTCTATTAACATTAATGTTATTATTATTAACATTATTACCCCACTAATTATCTAAAAATAGTAAAACCCCCCTAATTTCTTTCCAAAGGACATTTTAACCAGGTAATTTTACAGGCCAACAACCTGCAAATGTCCTATATTTTATAGGACGGATTTGATGAAATTGATTTTTTTCATATCCACTCCTCTCTGGATTTATACTTAATACTGATAAATTTACATTGTAATATGTCCATGTTTAGTAAGAGTTAAACAGCTAGGGAAAATGAAAGAAGAATGGATGCCTTGGTGAACTATATCATTACATTGTTGGAAAAAAAAAATGTATTAGGTAGTATTATACTTGCAGTAGGAGACATTTAAAGCATTTTAATTTCATCAACAAATAATCCTTAAATTACCAACAGGTAAACAAAGAAAGGTAAAGACTTATGCAAGTTTGGTATGAACAAATCAATAATTCTACTTATGCTCCTTATGCTGTCTTGATTTATTTTCTAGCCCTAGAGAAATTAAAGCTGCAATCTGACATGGATGGACAACAACGCCACTTTTCATTTCTCCAGCCTTTGGTAGATGTTGTAGAATTATCTTTCCAAATCTCAGTGTAGTCAGATCAAAGACTGATTAATGATTAGTTGCTGTAGGTTACTGCACATTCTTGTTTTTTGGCAATTTAAAGCCCCTTTATGTCACAGATTAACGGATTGTTCAGTAGAAAAAATGCCATTTTTTTAATGCTGCAATATTAGTTTATCACAGCGCTGAGCATACCCTTTGGCGCTATATAAATACTGTATAATAATGATCAAATGTATATACCTGGTAAACAAATACTACAGTAGTATCTGCTCAGGTGAAGGGAAACTAATGATCCTGGGTCCCTTTCTTCAGACTCTGGATCCGGAGGACACCAACCTGCTGAAACTTGAAAGGTAAGCATTAGTAAAATTGGCTCCATTTAACTATTTTTCTTTACTATATTTGTGCAGTTTTTTTTTTTACTACTGTTAGAAACAGTTTACCAGGGAAGGGGCAATCATCTACTTGTCTAAATTTGAACCAATAATGAATATGGACACCTCCACAAAGATCCCTTTACACATAAAACTGTACCAGTGCTTATGAACCATAGAATGTTGCTGGAACCTGAAAGGTAAGCTTTAGTACAACTGTCTCCCATGATAGGCAGATAGGTAGTCATAAACCTCTGCTTACCAACACCCTGTCCTAAGCCCCCCTCCTAAAGCACCCCCAATTTGAAGGGCATTCAGCCAGCATGCCTTGTGTGGGTCATATGTGGAAAGAAGGGCATGCTGCTTCTTTTTTCTTATTTAGTGACAGGTGCTTTGATTGGCATTCACAGTGCTTTAACCAGTTCCAGCCTGGCCAATAGCAAAATGACAGCCGAGCAGGACTATCTTCGTTTTGGGTGGGCGTCATATGGTGTCCTCCCTGAACGTGCCATGCTGTGGAAAGATCTGTCATCGGCTGTGTCCCACGGACACAGCCGATGACAGATCTGTGTACTGTTCCATTGCCAGTACCATGTGACCGCTGTGACCACTCACAGCAGGTCACATGACAATTGTAAACAATGGATGGCTTCCTGTTATCCCATCCATTGTATACAAATGTGTCCCTAGCTGTGATTGGTCATAGTAATCACATGGTACTGACTGGGCCAATCACAGCCCATCTGTATCAAGTGATTAGCTGTGGCTAATCACAGCTAAACACAACAAATCAATTTAATTCAGTTAAATGCTTGCTTATGGCAATGAAGGACTTTGCTATATGCAATCATAATGTGATTAAAAAAAAATTATTGATCACTTCCCCAGAGCAGTAAAATGTTATATATATATATATCGCACTCTCTTCGTGCATTAACGTAGTACACCAAGAATTTATTATAAAGCATAAAAATGCATACCCAAACCAAAGGGGGGATAAAAACAGACAAGAAGGCCCTGATTCACTATTGGGCGTGGGCGCATATTTATGGGCTTAAGCCCAATTTTCATGGGCGTCCGTCATTTTTTACCCTGCAACCTAATTCACTATTGAGCAGAGCCCATAAGCAGATGCCCAATCTAATTCACAAAAAGACACACGCCCGAAATCAGACTCACAAAACAGACTTGCTAAGAAGCAAGTCTAAAACCATGAAAAATCACTGCAGAGACATGTTCACTTAGAAATTTGCTTTGCCAAATATCAGGACTTCACTTTAAACAATATCTGCTATTTCCAAAAAAATTAAAAATGTGTTAAAAATCGTTTTTTTCAAGGAAATCGACACAGTAAAAATCTAGAAGCCCGTGCAGTGTCTTTGGCAGATACAACTGAGCATGTGCAGAACACATTTTAGACTTCTGCCATGGGCGTTTGCTTTTTAGCCACTGACTAATAGTGAATCTGATTGTGGATTCCTCTGAGAGCCGGCACTCGCTCGCGACTATTGTGTTTAATAAACAGCACTCGGCATATCTTCATGTAATCTAACTAGATTTCCTTAGTTCTAGTGATTCTATTTTTGTTTCTTATCCTTTATAATTATTTCTGTAATGATTTTACTTATTTCAAAGGTCTAGATAATATTTATTTTGACAGCTGAATGTAAAAATAAAGGTCCACAATAAAAAAAAAAAAAAAAAAAACAGCGTGGGTCCCCCCTCTCATCCATACCAAGCCCTTCAGGTCTGGTATGGATATTAAGGGGGAACTCCACGCTGAAATTTAAAAAAAAAAACAGCGTGGGTCCCCCTCAATATCCATACCAGACCCTTATCCGAGCATGCAGCCCGGCAGGTCAGGAAAGGGGGGGGACGAGCGAGCGCCCCCCCCCTCCTGAACCATACCAGGCCACATGCCCTCAACATGGGGGGGTGCTTTGAGGCAGGGGGGCTCCCCCCCCAAAGCACCTTGTCCCCATGTTGATGAGGACAAGGGCCTCTTCCCCACAACCCTGGCCGGTGGTTGTGGGGGTCTGCGGGCGGGGGGCTTATCAGAATCTGGAAGCCCCCTTTAACAAGGGGGCCCCCAGATCCCGGCCCCCCCCCTACGTGAACGAGTCTGCGGTAGATGCTCCCGCAGACTCCTTCACAAAAAAAAAAAGTGTGGTGTAAAAAAAACACAGTACAGGGTCTTTGACAAGTCCTTTATTAAAACAATGTCCCCCGAAGTAGATCCAACGTCAATCACGGCGGCGGCGGCAGGGACCCAAAAAAGAAAAAAAAAAAAAGGTTCCGCTCCCGTCGGAGGCTTCCAGCCATGTGAAGAAGAGGCTAGCTGACAGTTCTTATATAGGTATGGGGCGGGGCCAGCCGGGCACATCATCCCCGCCCCTTACCTATTTGAGAAATGTCACCCTGTCTCTCCGCTGAGGCTAACTAGCTGAATGCAGGAGACAGTCTGACATTTCTTATATAGCTATGGGGCGGGGCCAGCCGGGGACATCATCCGAGTGACCCGCCCCATGTCACATGCTTGCTGTTCCCGGCTGGCCCCGCCCCATAGCTATATAAGAAATGTCAGACTGTCTCCTGCATTCAGCTAGTTAGCCTCAGCGGAGAGACAGGGTGACATTTCTCAAATAGGTAAGGGGCGGGGATGATGTGCCCGGCTGGCCCCGCCCCATACCTATATAAGAACTGTCAGCTAGCCTCTTCTTCACAAGGCTGGGAGCCTCCGACGGGAGCGGAACCTTTTTTTTTTTTCTTTTTTCGGGTCCCTGCCGCCGCCGCCGCCGTGATTGACGTTGGATCTACTTCGGGGGACATTGTTTTAATAAAGGACTTGTCAAAGACCCTGTACTGTGTTTTTTTTACACCACACTTTTTTTTTTTGTGAAGGAGTCTGCGGGAGCATCTACCGCAGACTCGTTCACGTAGGGGGGGGGGCGGGATCTGGGGGCCCCCTTGTTAAAGGGGGCTTCCAGATTCTGATAAGCCCCCCGCCCGCAGACCCCCACAACCACCGGCCAGGGTTGTGGGGAAGAGGCCCTTGTCCTCATCAACATGGGGACAAGGTGCTTTGGGGGGGGGGAGCCCCCCTGCCTCAAAGCACCCCCCCATGTTGAGGGCATGTGGCCTGGTATGGTTCAGGAGGGGGGGGGGGGCGCTCGCTCGTCCCCCCCCCTTTCCTGACCTGCCGGGCTGCATGCTCGGATAAGGGTCTGGTATGGATATTGAGGGGGACCCACGCTGTTTTTTTTTTAAATTTCAGCGTGGAGTTCCCCCTTAATACCCATACCAGACCTGAAGGGCTTGGTATGGATGAGAGGGGGGACCCACGCTGTTTTTTTTATTATTTATTTAATTCACGGAAATAATTTAAAATTCAGCTGTCAGTGGGAAACCCCGATGACAGCTGAAACATTCCTTCTGTCCCTGCAGAGAGCTCCGCTATTATATTTGACATTAAAAAGTATAGAGACTGCAACATTGTATCCATTTGTATCCATTCCGGATATAGATGTTTTTATTCGGATACAAATAGATACAATGTTGCAACCTTTATACTTTTTAATGTCAAATATAATAGCGCAGCTCTCTGCAGGGACAGAAGTAATTACTTCGCTATTATATTTGCAGGCCATAGATGGGGCGAAAATCGAACAATTTTTTTGCCATTGGTGGTAACGTCGGCCCATTGAACAACCGGTTTTTTTTTTTTAAAACGGTCAGTTTTCGCCCCATCTAAGGCCTGCATTTTTCTTTTTCTTATTCTTTTTTTTTATTCTTTTTCTTGCAGGTCATGGCTCATGTGCAGATTATTTATCTGTTAAAAGATCAGCCAATTTGCCGATCATTGCAGCTAAAATCGGCCGATCTGCAAAATCGGCCAATTTTTATCCAAATTTACCAATTAAAAAAAGTTGCAAAATCCCCAAAAATGGCTGACCAATTAACCCACTAACGGGCTGAAAATCAGCCGATTTTTTTTGCGGACGATTTTAGACCCATGTAAAGCAGGCCATAGATGGGTCTAAAATCGGCCGATTTTTCTGCCGAAAAGAAAATCGAACGATTTTCGGGCCGTTAGTGGGTTAATTGGTCAGCTGTTTTTCGGGATTTTGGCACATTTTTTTTATCAGTAAATTTGGAACAAAAAATTTTCAACTTTACTGGTAAACAAAATATGCTAAAATCCCAAAAAATGGCTGACCAATTATCCCAATAACGGAAGAGGCCCTTGTCCCCATTAACATGGGGACAAGGTGCTTTGGGGGGGAGCCCCCCTTCCCCAAAGCACCCCCCCATGTTGAGGGCAGGTGGCCTGGTATAGTTCAGGAGGGGGGGCGCTCGTTTGCCCCCCCCCTTTCCTGACCTGCCGGGCTGCATGCTCGGATAAGGGTCTGGTATGGATTTTGGGGGGATCCCCAAGCTGTTTTTTTTTTATTTCAGCGTGGAGTTCCCCCTTAATATCCATACCAGATCCGAAGGGCTTGGTATGGATGGGAGGGGGGACCCCACGCTTTTTTTTTTTTTTTTACATTCAGCTGTCAGTGGGGAACCCCGCTGACAGTTGAAACATTAACACATGGCTGTCGCTCCTACAATCCCGCATGAGTTATGTTATCAACTCATGCAGCATTTTAGTAGCGAAAACCAATGCAGCGCTCATGTTTCAGCTGTCGGCGGAGTTCCCCACTGACAGTTGATGTAAAAGTATTGCAGGGAATTATAAACAATTTGTAAAAAACCCGGCGTGGGGTCCCCCCCTCATCCATACTAAGCCCTTCGGGTCTCGTATGGATGTTAAGGGGTAACTCCACGCTGAAATTAAATAAAAAACAGCATGGGGTACCCCCCAAAATCCATAACAGATACTTATCTGAGCATGCAGCCCAGCAGGTCAGGAAAGGGGGGGGGGACAAGCGAGCGCCTCCCCCCCTCCTGAACCATACCAGGCCACATGCCCATACCAAATTATTCAAACATTTGTAAACAGACCAATTAACTGAAATGGTTTGGCATTTGTACCCCAAATATGACGTTCCCTGAGGCATTGGTAAACCGAGGTACGCCTGTATTAGTATTGCAATCCTTTGTATTGGGATACATAGAACCATCATACATGTGAATTGGCAACATAGCACAACATTTGTGTCACATTGGAGATATCTGGTAGTTACACTGAACTTGCCCAGGGACCTAAGATTGATTCACAGCACAGAAATACAGGCTGGATTAGCAATGTAGCTCCGTGGATTAGTGGTTAGCACTACTGCCTCATAAGTCTAGGGTTGTCGGTTTGAATCCCAACCACGGCAAGGAAGTAGTATGATCTCCGTGTGTGGCTGTCTTCAAATAGATGTTCTGGCAACATCTTTGCTTTCTGTCTAAGTGATCCCTAAAATGTGAATTAGAATGAGGCCTTGTCTGTTGAAACACCTTCAAAGCTGTACCTTATGTGAATGTCATACAATGGGGTAAGATAAGAGCCTGGAGCACTAATAGATTTGATAATGATGGTTTACACTCAACCCACTTTTGTGAAGGATTTGGCAAGCAAAGAGCTGACAGAGAGAGAGAAGAGCGAGCCAGTGAGATGAAGAAGAGTGAGCGAGAAAAACATACTGAAGAGTGATAAAGAGAGACATACAGGAGAGAGAAGAGCGAGCCAGTGAGACAAAGAAGAGTGAGCGAGAGAGAAAAGACTTGGTTGGTGAATCCACACATCAAACTTGTCACAAATACTGGTATGGATTTTTCCACCAAATGCAAAGCAGACCGCACGCCTTCAAAGATTTATTTCCTTTGTTAATTCTCCTGCTTCGTTCACACTATATGCAAATGAAAATTACTGTTTAAGTTGCCAATTTTACTGTGTTTTCTAGAGAATTACTAACTAGTTGTGTTTTCAATTGTGTGTAGCATTGCGATTTCTATTTGAGTCTAGATGTTAAATTGCTAATAAATGGCCAAAATCTTCAAATACCTTTGAACTCTCACTGCAACAAATGGCGTACGTTAATACACTCACATTCACATTCATTATATCCAATATCAGGTACCATGTCAATTCACAAATCGCACCTGAAATTGCACACCCTGGATGCGACTTGTCATGCGATTGGCATGGCCAGCAACTTGCCCTTTGCATGGCAAATTGCACACAATGTTACTGGGGGCTAACACCACTGTCACATCTAATCCGATGCGGCAATTGCCCAACTTACAGTGAAGTTGCACGAGTTCACAATCCAATTGGATGTGAACAGAGCCTACAGTGGCCAATAGGGTGCGACTTGGTCTACGATTTGCAAGTCGCCTGTAATGCCAATTGCATGGCAATCGCAAACAATGTTACTGGGGGCTACCCGGTCACATTAAAGCAGATTTCTAAGTGGTGTTATTGACACCACAGTCACATCATGTGACTTGCATAGAAGTTGCATGATTTCAAAGTTAGGGTACATGGTGATTTCAAGTGCAATTTGCAAGACAATCGACACCGATCTCTCAGCAAATTGCATGAAAAGTAGTGTATTCATTACTCTATTATTACTTGCGGCTCCAACCAAGTTTGAACCACAACAATATGAACGCTCCAATAGCGTGCACATTGAGTGGGACTTGGCATGTGATTTGCACAACATGCAAGCTGTAAATCGTCTGCAAAGTCGCACCCTATTGTCTGCTATTAGAGCGACCACATGGGTGCGTTTCAAACACTGATTTCTATAGTAGTACATGTACTACTTTAGTGGCAATTTGCATAGAGATCTGTGTCAGATGTCTTGAAAATTGCATTGAAATGGTCAACTTTACTGTAAGTCGCAGGATTTGTAAATCAGCTTTGCCCAGAGTGTAATGTTTGGTGATGTTTGATTTCTGGAGTGTTTTGCCAATTGATGGGAAATTCACCATACTAGTCAAATCGATTTGTCATTTTCAGTATTGCATACAAGATGTGGTCATGTGACTGTCTTAACTCATGCGAGAATCTGGAGGGAATTGTGACCATAGTAGCAATAACAGTTCCAATTGGGGTTCCCTTTCACATCCCTGCTCAATGTTCTGTTGTATGCTGCACACGTACATTTCACTGTATATATCTTTCTGATTTGTGGGGCCTGTATACCAAGGGTTAATGCAGGTAGGAAGCGGATTCATCAGGTGAAAACACTTTCACTGACCAAACTAAGGTCAGTGGTGGGTGTGGCTTCATTGGGTGTGGGGCCTTGTTTGGCACGCTCCAAATACAACCTAGCTTATATAAAGATGTGCAGTAGGGAGTGATTTGGCCTGTTACTAGGCCGGGTGGTTTGTGACTAAGTCCTTGCATGGTGTGGTTTGGGGGAAGAAGAGATTTTGTGCTGAATTGCCCCAGACACCACTCAGGCTGTGTTTGGAAGTGGGCTGGAAATGTTTGCATATTTTTGGCCTTGTAAAGTGTTTGTGTGTTATTGTACAATGATTGTGTTTTTTCTTTTTGCATTGAAAGCCTCACACATGTCAATCGTTTTGTTTAAAATCTGCTCTTGTTTTAATTTTGTTTGCTTATTTAGACTCCAATGCATTTTTCTGACAAACCTGCTGACAAATGTATGTGTAGGGGATTTGTAGAGGTGGGAGGGGATTTGTAGAGGTGGGAGGGTTTTTTTTCACATGCTTTGTTTTCTTGATATTTTGATCTGAAGACTTTTTTTTTTTGAATGGATCTTTATACTACGTGATTGTGTAAGTAAATCCTATGTGCATGAAAATGTTACTTGATTCATCTTCCCCTTTGTTTCCTGCTATAACCTGAGCACACACAGTTCACTAGAAGTATCTTTAGATTGTAAGCTCTTATGAGCAGGAGTGTTTTCTTTTTGCCACATCAATCCTATTTTTGTGACTCACCAAGATATTGACTGTACCTACTTGTTCCTGCTGACCAAATAAATGACGATATATTTGATCAATAAATATTTGACCGATGTTTTTGTGTTTATTTTATGTTCAATATATGAACAACCTTAATAGTTACTTTGTATACTTATATAATCTGCTCAAATGTAGCTTGTAAGAGCGTGAATATGCAAGTGTGTGCAAACTGGCTTTTTCAAAACCAAAAAAAAAAAACCCACTTGCACCACAATATTGTTATGTACTAATGAATGTCACATTCACTGTGCAGCCAGCTACAGGTTTTCTACAATTCGATTTACAGTAATAAAATAGTTCACACTTTGTTTATTTTTGGCCTTTGGCAACAAATATTAGCCAAGGTTAAAAAAAACAAATCAATAAGAAACACACATTTGCGAAAGCTATCATAGCCGCACATAAAAATGCGCGATTGCAAACAAATAAGCACCAAACAGGTGTCCGCATGGCGCATGAACGGCTATCCTGGAAGTCCGTCATCACGTGCGCGCACACCCGGAAGTGGTTGTGGGGAGTGTAAGTGGATGAGAAGTGGTTGGAGGTTTTGTGTTGGTTGAAAATTTTGATAACCTTATTGGCATTTGGACATGGCGAGAGCACAGTTCTCAACTGAGGAGATGATCCTTATATGTACAGTAAGTGTGGCCATTGCAAACATGTTTATAACATGTGAGGGACAGGTAATTGCAATTTTGTGGGTGGGGCCTAGCAGAATCTCACTTGGTGCACATGCTACTTATCTGTACATTAGCTCCTGGGTATTGATGGGTCAATGATATTAACCACTTGCCTACTGGGTACTCCTACCCCCTTCCTGTCCTGGCCAATTTTCATCTTTCTGCACTGTTACCCTTTGAATGACAATTGTGCGGTCATGCCACATTGTACCCATCTTAAATTTATATCAGTTTTTTCAGACAAATAGAGCTTTCTTTGGGTGGTATTGACTTGCTGCTGTGTGTTTTACTTTTTGCTCGATAAACCACAAAATAGCTCATAATGAATAAAAGTCTGTTTATATTATAACATTTGGTAAACTGGTAATTTAGCAACACTGATGTGCGTTGATGAGGCAGCACTGGTGGGTGGCACTGCTGGCCACAGGTGGGCGTAACTGTTGGGTGGCACTGGTGGGCACTGATCATCGGGGCCGACCCCTGCTTTGATAACTGCTGGTTCTCGGCAGTACTTTCCACACATTCTGATAGCGTGATGAAAGTGCAGCCAAGACCCGGCAAATGCATTTCCCGGTGATCAGCGTGTCATTGGACATGGCTGATCACATGGTAAAAAGCCGCTGTGATTGGCCTTTACCACATCACGTGATCAGCTGTGTCCTTAGGACACAGCAATCACGGAGAGCGCGTTCTGCCAGGATGTCATATGACACCCTCCCAGAGCTGCCTGGATGCAGTGTAGCGTTATTCGGCTATCTGCGGTCGCCCAATAGGTAACCAGCTAGGCCTTCATGGCTAATCTTTGAATATCTGGACATGTATACTGCGTATAATGCATTACATTCTGCAATGTGTTGGTGTACATGGTATTACAGTGTGCAATGCGTTGCTGGATTCTGCATGACAGTGGACAGCGTATCACAGTGTGCAATGCGTAGCTCCATCCTGCATGACAGTGTACAGTGCATTACAGTCTACAATGTGTGGGTGTACACGGTATTACAGTGTATTACAGTGTGCAATGCGTTGTACACTGCAGTGTGCACTAAAGCATTTTACACTCATGCACTGTACACACTAAAGCATTTTACACTCATGCACTGTACACACTAACGTATTTGACATTTTTAGTGTGCAATGCGTTAGTGTGCAATGCCTTGGACAGTACAATACATGTGCATACCCTGAAAAAGGGTCCTGCACATTTTTGGCCCGGATGCGGTGCAATTTGAGGTGTGCAAAATGTTTGTCTCTAATTGCAACGCACACAAATTGCATGTGATTTGCCCAGGAGTGCGGTGTTAGACCACAATGCATGTATGTGAAGCCAGAATAAAAGGATGTGGATTTTGTCTACTTTTACTTGCGCATGTTAACATTATGTAAGTGCATTTTTTTTCTGTTTAACATGCTATAGAAATGCAACATGCATTTGGATGGAGTGTTTTTGTATGTGCATTTTGGAAGTATTCTAAACACACATTGACCCTAGGGCCACACCATATCTTATGCAGGCCATAGATGGGTCGAAAATTGGCCGATTTTTCGTCCGAAAATAAAATCGGCCGATTTTCGGATCGTTAGTGGGCTATTTGTTCGGCTGTTTTTCGGTATTTTGGCAGATTTTTTTTTTTCGGTAAAGTTGGAAAAAAAAACGGCCGAATTTGCCGATCGGCCGATTTTCGCGGCAATGATGGGCAAATTGGCCGATTTTTTACTGATAAAAAATCTGCACATGAGCAGTGACCTGCAAGAGGAAGACAAAAAGAAGAAAAAGAAGAAGAGGATGAAGAAGAGGATGATGATGAAGAAGAAGAAGAGGATGAAGAAGAAGAGGATGATGATGAAGAAGAAGAAGAAGAGGATGATGATGAAGAAGAAGAGGATGATGATGATGATGAAGAAGAAGAGGATGATGATGATGATGATGAAGAAGAAGATGAAGAAGAGGATGATGATGATGAAGAAGATGATGAAGAAGAAGAGGATGATGATGATGAAGAAGAAGAAGAGGATGATGATGATGAAGAAGAAGAGGATGATGATGATGAAGAAGAAGAAGAGGATGATGAAGAAGAAGAAGAAGAAGAGGATGATGATGATGATGAAGAGGATGATGATGAAGAAGAAGAGGATGATGATGATGAAGAAGAAGAAGAAGATGATGATGAAGAGGAGGATGATGATGAAGAAGAATAAGAGGATGATGATGAAGAAGAAGAAGAGGATGATGATGATCAAGATGATGAAGAAGAAGAGGATGAAGAAGAAGAGGATGAAGATGATGAAGAAGAAGAGGATGAAGAAGAAGAGGATGATGATGAAAAAGAAGAAGAGGATGATGATGAAGAAGAAGAAGAAGAAGAGGATGAAAAATTAGAGGAATTCCAGTATGGCAAAAAGTGTCCCTGCAGAGAGCTCCGCTATTTCTTTGACAGTTCCTTGACATTTACAGCGGTTGCAACATTGTATCTATTTGTTTCCGAATAAAAACATCTGTATCCTAAATGGATACAAATAGATACATTGTTGCAACCGCTGTAAATGTCAAGGAACTGTCAAAGAAATAGCGGAGCTCTCTGCAGAGACACTTTTTGCCGGCTGTAGACGGGATGAAAATCGGCCGATTTTTTTTTTACCATTGCTGGCAACGTCGGCCGCTTGAACAACCAATTTTTCATTTTTTAAAAGAAAAATCGGCCGTTTTTCTCCCCGTCTATGGCCTGCATAAGCATTAGTGTGCCTGGGGGAGGGGGGGACCTTTGGCCTTTCCAAACACAGTAGATGCTCCAAGAATGTTTCCTTGAACTCTTGAAATGGTTAAAAAGGAAAGACACTCTAGATAGCCTGCACTGAGAATTGACTGTCATGATGACGTGTCAATGATTATTTGCTCTCATTTTTCAGGAGTGGTACTGCTTGCGGTTGAAGCTGGTAGAAATCCACCTTCACGTCCTCCACTCACCTTCACTCGTGGCCAGTGGATATTTTGTGGCCGCAGGCAAGAACTGGCATCGAGGACCTGCATAATGACCCTGGCATGCCAGAGGTGGTTTGGAAGTAGCACAGCAATTTGACCATCCCTTTCCTCTATGTTGGTTTTAGGGGTGCAGAGTTGCTTCTCGTTCGTGAACGGACTGTCGCCGGATATCAGAGTCCCCATATTTTCAAGATATGTTTTAGCCATGTTGGCTTATTTTTATGTTATTTTCCAAGTGTGTCGCACCTAACCGCACAGTAGTGTGGTGCCATGCGTATTTGTGGCTGTGAATGGGGCTGTTTTTAATAGACGTGTGTAGGTGCAACAACGTTTTCATCATGGTACCTGCGCACATCTACATAGGGCATTGCATTTCTTTGCTGTGCTGGAAAATGTGTGTTCTTGCATGCGTTTCTGCACCACCAATGGTGTGAACAAGTCCTAAGGGCTGGTTCACACTATAGAAACAGTCTAGATGTGTTCCTGATGGGGTTTTTTCATGCCCTTTTGGCATGCATGTTTAGTGTGTTCCAGTACATTTTGAATGCGTTTTGGACATGTTTACATTGCATTTTTATATCCCTTCCACTTATTTTTTTCTATTTTCTTTGTATTCAATGTAGTTAGGGACATGTGCGTTTTAGTACATTCAAGGACGTTTCAATGTGTTCCAGTACAGTTCTGTGCAGAAACAATGCAGCGTGGTCAACTTTGTTTACAGCACCTGCAATGCACTGAAAATGCAAGTGCTGATGTGAACTATGACATTGACAACCATATAACCTTCTTTCTGTGCGTTTGTGATGCCGAAAAAGCAACTGAAACACATGTAGTGTGAACTGGCCCTAAAGTTTATTAGAGGTCAGGGAACGGGACTGACCAGGAATTGTGAATTCAATCAGACTAGTGGTGAGATACAATCAGCAATTGTATAATAATGTGAGATCTGAGCTGTAGCTGATAGAAAATGAGACACATTCACTTGATCAGTAAATAGATAGTTAAAGAGTGGGGCGGTGATCCATACATTTGCATATGGGACAGGTGATGGCGGGGTGGGGGAGGGGGTCAAGTTGTATAAGGAGACAGATTTAAAAGAGAAAAATGTTACAATGAAATATACACGGCATGAAACTTGCACATTTCCTAATTGGCAGAAGAGTACATTCATCCACTTTCTAGTCATTAGGCAAAATCATAATTGTTTGATCAATATTCCTGGCACTGACACAACCCAGAAAATTGATCTCGATTTTTTTGGGATGTTGCCAAGACTGGGATTAGAACCCATGACCCAAGTGCTGTAAGTTCTGAGCTCTAACCACTAAACCACTGTGGGAGACACAGTTTGAGTTATAATGTAGAATAGTTCCATTGTTTGAAAATGATAAAGCGAGCGCTGGTCAAATGATATAGACTAGTAAAATGGTATTACACAAGATAAATATAACCACGAACAGTAGTGCATGAACTCGTGAAAGGTCATCCACCCCTGTGACAGTGTACTACACTATTGAGCACCTTTCTGGCTCCTGTGGCTGAGCTAATTCCTCCCCAGGACCATTTGGGCACCCACCCTGATGGATGGATGGAGCTGGATGACTAACCCATAACTGCCAGCATACCGCTGCACCCCCAGATGTGTGGAGTGTATAACCCATACACATTAATACTTTTGTTCTGGTGAGTGTAGACCAGTCCCAAGGGTGGTTTACCTTTCACGAGTTCATGCACTACTGTCCGTCATGGAGAGACCACACGTGCCATTCATAGGCACTCTCTGAGTTGGTACTCTCACACGAAGGACATTCCATTATTCAGGAATGATTCTATGAACTTATTTTAGCACCATTTACAATATTACATCATTGTTGCAATTCTTTGCACTTTTTGGTTTTTACATGCGTTCATTATTGATCACATGCATTTATAGCGCTGCACTTGTCTTTACCATAGAATAGTTACGTGATTAAAGAGAATGAAGATATATAATTATATTGGGAAATTAGAAGTATATAAATTATTTGAGATATAAGTGTGTAAATGTTTAACATTTGAGTACAGAATGTTTGACATTCATTAGTAAATGCATTAGTTTCCTGATCATTTTGGAGACACAGCAAGAAAATAAATAGAAGAAAATAGAAAATTCTAATACAGGTGTACAGGTGTATTTAAAACATTCTAAGAATTCTTTTGCCATCATGAAAACGCCAATGTAAATAAAGCCCGCGCTTGTGCACCATCTAGCGAACATATCCGGTATTGCACCTAAAAATGTGCCAGTGATAGCAAAGTAGTCAATAGACGCTCGTCAATGAGCTTGCTAGACGCTGGTCAGACGACTGATTGATTGACCGGAGTCTGCCTGAATGGTCAGTCTCTGCTATTACACTCACATCTTAGTGAATCAGGGCCGAAGAGTCCATAATGACAGTCCAAAGTAACGACAGATCCTTAGTGAGGCAAGCTAATGCGTTTCGGAAGACGAACTCCCTTCATCAGAGCTCAGGGTCTGTCGTCACTTTGGACTGTTATTATGGACTCTTCTTGTCTGTTTTTATCCCCCTTTGGTTTGTGAGTATGCATTTTTATGCTTTATAATAAATTCTTGGTTTACTACGTTTATGCACGAAGAGAGTGCTGTTTTGCTTTTGTTCACCAGTATCAAGATTTCCCAATCTTTAAGGGCTGCACTTTTATGAATGACAGTTTCAGTTATCTTAGTCTGCATGAAGATTTGAGCTCTGGTTTCATTTGTTCATATATATATATATATATATATATATATATATATTTTTTTTTTTTTTTTCCAAAAAATTATGACAAAAAATTACAACTTCAAAAAACTCACCATGCCTCTTACCAGATACCGCAGATTATCTACTTGGAGGATATCTGTACTGTCCTGACATTTTTGGGCCTCAAGAAATTAGATTGGCCCTCAGTACTTCAGGACTGATCGATTCTCAGATATATACCATAGTTTGTGAACTCCATAGCTTTCCTACAGACTAAATAATAAATACTAATTTGGAATATTTTCACCAAAGAAATGTAGCAGAATACATTTTGGCCTAAATTTATAATTTAGAACAATTATTTATTTGCTAAATTTTATAACAGAAACAAAGAAAATGTGGGTTTTTTCCCCAAACTTTTCAGTCTTTTTTTGTTGCAAAAAATAAAAAAACAGTGGTGACTAAATACCAGCAAAATAAATCTCTAGTTGTGTGAACAAAATGCTAAAAATTTAGTTTGGGTACTGCATTGCATGACCGCAATTGTCATTCAAAGTGCGAGAGCGAAAATTGGCCTGGGCAGGAAGAGGGTAAAAGTGCTTTGTATTGAAGTGGTTAAAAAAGCATGTCCAATGCCACATTTTGAAGTGTAAATGAGCCCTTAATGACAAACATAAAATGAGTTGTGCACATATAATCTTCTGGGAAGCTTGTTGTCCAAATGAAGGGTCTGGTGACAGGGTCTCTTGAACCAATTGCCTCTGTTTTGATACGAAGTCATAGCTGCCTGACTGCCACTCTTGAGTAAAGCTTTAATGTTGTTACCCTTCAAATCTTAAAGCGGAGCTTAACTCTCCTGTTTTTTACATCAGGGGTCTCCAAACTTTCTAAACAAGGGCCAGTTTCCTATCTTTTAGACTCTGAGAGGGCCCGGACTGTGGCCAGTGTAAGTAGAAATTGCCCTGGCATCAATGGAGTAAAAAACGCCCCATCATTGGCATTAGTGGAAAAAATAATGCCCCATTACTGGTGTTAGTGGAAAAATTAGAGACCCACCATTGGTGTTAGTGAAAGGAATAGTGCCCCTTCATTGGTATCAGTGAGAGGGATAGTGCCCTATCACTGGTGTCAGTGGAAGAAACAGAGCCCCGTCATTGGTGTCAGTGGAAGGAACAGTGCACTATCATTGGTGTCAGTAGGAGGAACACTGCCCCATCATTGGTGTCAGTGGGAGAAATAGTGCCCCATCATTGGTGTCAGTGGGAGAAATAGTGCCCCATCATTGGTGTCAGTGGGGGAAATAGTGCTTCACCATTCGTGTCAGTGGGAGGAATAATGCCCCATCATTGGTGGCAGCAGAAGTAATAGTGCCTTGTATCAGTGGGAGGAATAGTGCCCCAAGGGCTAGATAAAACCAAGCACAGGGCCGGATCCAGCCACTGGGCCGCAGTTTGTAGACCACTGCTTTACAGCAAAGGAAGCAGTCATCTTAGTCCCTGTCTGATCTGAAATTGCCATGGTGCCGCACATATAATGAGTTCTGACACCAGACATTTGATGCTTTGACAATTCAGATGAGAACACAAGCAAAAGTGACAGTTATTAATCATGGCAAGCCTTGAATGTAACTGTTTTAAGAAACAGTAAAATTGATGAATTTAGTTCTGCTTTAATACTCTTCCCTTTAGCAGACTAGGTATGGCATACTGCAGGTGAGGTTTACACTGGTACAAGCTGTGGGTTGTGCAAACAGGCAGCCCGAAGTTATTCATCTGTGTAACTTCTCCACACGACGCTTGAATGGATATCCAGTCAGGTGTGGTTTTCCAGTTAAACAGCAAGGCTAGTGTTTTCCCCTTTGTAGGAGGAAACCAATCTCTTGGGTGTATCTGGCACAGCTACTACCTGTCAGAATTTGAACTGGACAGTCTGGTTTTGGCTTCTCTGAAGGCAAACCTAACAAGTGGCCTAATATGGTCGCTTGTCCCATTACGCCTTAACCTTCTTTCCTCATTCATCAAATAACTAGCAAAAGCGTTCTTGTTTGTTGAATAGGTTGAATGTGGAAGGGCACGTTGCTGTAGGGTTTCCACCTCATCCTTTTAAAACTGAACACACATTAATTACACAGGTTCTGAGTGTAATTTATTGCAGATAACGTACTAAGTGAGTTTAATTACCACCTTAATCAGACCACAGAACCTGTGTCATTAATATGTGTTCAATTTTAAAGGAACCCTAACTTTACTATCCAAAGTTTTGTGTATACCACTACTGCAGCAACCTAGGGTTGCCACCTCATCCCTTTAAAACCAAACACATATTAATGACACAGGTTCTGTGGTCTGATTAAGGTGATAATTAAACTTACTTAGTGCCTTATTTGCAATAAATTACCCTCAGAACCTGTGTAAATAATATGTGTTTGGTGATGAGGTTGCAACTCTACGTTGCTGCAGTAGTGGTATACACAAAACTTTGGATAGTATAGTTAGGGTGGCAATGTATACGTAGAGTGGTGACAGCCACAGAGGCGGGTATCAGTGCATTGGCAAATAAAGTGTGGACATGCAGCTAAGGGGTTAAGGGGTAAGAGCAGGAAGGAAGGGTGAGGGGTCAGTGTAGTGGTGAGCAGTGCCTCCACTGAGGAGCTGTCAGCTGCAACCCCCCGGTTCTGGAGGGAAGAGGGGACAGTTGGTGTTGTTTGCTGCCAGGCTGAGGATTACATTGTCTGTGTAAGCCACAGCAGAAGCCGAGGGGTAGGAAGATGGAGTGATCTGCTGAGGCCAGAAATTGGAGGTCTACACCCCCATTGCAATACAAACCTACCTGCTGCAGGGAATCAAGATATGCTTCTCATTGGACTTGGCTTTTGTGGATGGGACCGGTCTGCACTTAGATCTGTATTAACCACTTGCCCTCAAGAGGATTTACCCCCCTTCCTGACCAGGCCATTTTTTACGATACGCAAAAACATATTAGAGTGCCCACACTCTGGAGGAATGAGTAATGGAGACACATTTGGACAGCAGCATTGCCAGTCTGGGGGGAGAGGAGTGTTAGATTTCGATGCATTAACAAATTGAAGCCAAACTCCAGCTAACTCTTTTTACACAGTTACAACAGTTTTGTTTCTTTTGGCATAAGGGTTTCTTAATAAATAATGGTTTCACCTGATGATCTGACCAGTAAAACACCTCCTGTATTAAAGTGACTCCACTCTGGATGAAGGAGTACAGTGGGAATCTTTGGGCAGCAGCCTTAACAGTCGGGAAGGGGGTGGGGTAGATGTACTAGCAGATTTAAATACACTAACAAATTGAAGCCAAACTTGTGCTAACATTTTATGAGTTACAGCAGTTTTTTTTCTTTTTGTGATAAAAGTTTTACATGAATAAATAAAAGCTAATTATTGTAAGTACCCCTTTCAGTGTTAAATAGTATATCTTATGGAAATGATCTGCAAATGCTGTTTGGGAGGTTTCTTTACCCTTTAAAATAAATTATAAGACAGTTCTAAATGTGTTTCTTCTAGCCAGGTGCTTAGCTGAGAAAGTAGAGGGAAACACTGGCTGCAGCTGCTCTCTGTGGCTGCTACCCTGTGGTGCTGAACTGGTTAACAGAAATATCAGCAAGAGGATGGAGCTGCTGAGCAGAAAGAGTTCAATAGACTGAGTTAACCACTTGCCTTCCTGAGGATTTTCCCCCTTTCCTGATCAGGCCTTTTTTTGCTATTCGGCGCTGCACTAATTTAACTGGTAATTGCGCAGTCATGCAATGCTGTACCCAAACAAAATTTACATCCTTTTTTCACACAAATAGAGCTTTCTTTTGGTGGTATTGGATCACCTGTGCGCTTTTTATTTTTTGCACCATAAACAAAAAAATCCTGATGTTTTTTACTTTTGGCTATGAAGAATATATAGTAAACTCAAAGTTAGTCATAAATTTAGGCCAAAATGTATTCTGCTACATGTTTTTGGTAAAAAGAAAAGATCACAATAAGTGTATATTGATTGCTTTGTGCGAAAGTTATAGCATCTACATAGAAACTGCAATTTACGTCATTTTTTGCTATACAGCACTGCGCTAGTTTAACTGACAATTGCGTGGTCATGCAATACTGTACATAAATAAAATTTATGTCCTTTTTTAACCAAATAGTGATTTCTTTCAGTGGGATTTGATCACCAATGCGCTTTTTATTTTTCGCGCTATAAACAAAAAACCCCAAAAAATTTGGGGAAAGAATGATATTTTCTCATTTCTGTAAAAAAAAATCCAAAAAACTCAAATTTTGTCATAAATTTAGGCCGAAATGGATTCTGCTGCATGTTTTTGGTAAAAAAAAAATCCCAGTAGGTGTATATTGATTGCTTTGTGTGAAAGTTAAAGAATCTAAAAACTATGGTATAGATAATGGAATTTACACAGCTTTAACTTTCTGACTGCCCATCCCATTTCTTGAGGTGCTAAAATACCAGGACAGTACAAACACCCCCAAATGACCCCTTTTCAGAAAGTAGACACCCTAAGCTATCTGCTGAGAGGCATATTGAGTCCATGGAAGATTTTTTTTTTTACACAGGTTTTTGGAAAATGACACTTTTTTACACAAAGTTTTCACTTAAATGATATATTGCTCACACAAGCCATAGGTATATGTGGAACTACACCCCAAAATACATTCTGCTACTTCTACTGAGTATGGGTATACCACATGTGTGAGACTTTTTGGGAGCCTAGCCACATACAGGTGCCTGAAATCCAATGACCACTTTTAAAGCCTGAAGGTGCATAACTTCCTCATTTCACTTCCTCAATACCTATCATAATTTCAGAGGCCCTGAAATGCCAGGATAGCACCATACCCTCCCAAATGACCCCTTTTTGGAAAGTAGACACCCCAAGGAATTTAAAAAGAGGCATGGTGAGTATTTTGCAGATCTCATTTTTTCTCACAAGGTTTTGAAATATAAAAAAAGGCATCATCCTGGTAAAACCACTCAAAGTCCAGTGATGTACCAGTACATCGTTGGTTCTTGTTAGGTATATATGCTATGTTCTTTTTTTATGTAGCCTGTGGGCTGAATGAAAAAAAGAGGAGAAATCTCTGCCGCAAAAAGTGTGTGGTATGCTCACCATTAGAATATACCGCCCTGCATCCACCCACTTCTAATGGTGGGCAAACATGAAATTTGCCAAAAAATATTATAAAATATATATGCAGAAGCATAGGGGCCATCCACCCACTGGCTACCCCAGCTCACCATGCTTCGGCATATATGCTCTTTTTTTAGCTGCGGATGAAAAATTAATCTAACAGCACTGCACACACCTACTTATGTATATTCTGATAGCAAGACCCTGTTGCTGTCAGAATAAACAAGTCGGTGCTGCAGCTGAATGACATTCCTGCAAAGAAAACAGCAATGGTTGACAATAAAACAGTAACTCAATAAAACAACTTTTTTATTGAAATATCTCTACCAGAAAAAGTGTGTGGTATGCCCACCATTAGAATATACCTCCCTGCATCCACCCACTTCTAATGGTGGGCACACATGAAATGTGCCAAAAAATATTATAAAATATATATGCTGAAGCATATACCTACTTATGTATATTCTGATAGCAAGTTCCTGTTGCTGTCAGAATAAACAAGTCGGTGCTGCAGCTGAATGACATTCCTGCAAAGAAAACAGCAATGGTTGACAATAAAACAGTAACTCAATAAAACAACTTTTTTATTGAAATATCTCTACCAGAAAAAGTGTGTGGTATGCCCACCATTAGAATATACCTCCCTGCATCCACCCACTTCTATTGGTGGGCACACATGAAATGTGCCAAAAAATATTATAAAATATATATGCTGAAGCATATACCTACTTATGTATATTCTGATAGCAAGTTCCTGTTGCTGTCAGAATAAACAAGTCGGTGCTGCAGCTGAGTGGCATTCCTGCAACAAAAACAGCAATGGTTAACAATAAAACAGTAATAATAAAACAGTAACATTTTAACAGTAGAACAGTAACAACAACAACAAAAAAACTATAACTATTTTTGGTTTTTAACATTTTTTATATTTTGGGGGGATTTGTACTTTTTATTTATTTATTTTTTTTACCTTTTTTTATTTTTTAAACTTTAAACTCTTTAAAACAGATTGTAGGGTCTCTCCAAATGCGATAGCCAGTTTCCTGACTACCTAACATCTTTCGAGACCCTGTGTAAATATGTGCCCTGAACTGTGCCATGCTGTACCCTATATTAATACTCCACTAGTGTGTGGTAGCGACAGAAGCAGTCCTTGAGGCAGAGGACAGGATGGCCAGGACAGGAGGGACAAAAGAAAACAGGTGTCACACCTAATTCCATGTCTGCTACAGGCACAACATCTTTTTTGGAGTGTCCTTTGGGTTGGGGTACCAGGAATGGCATCAGGAAAATGTCTCTCATGCAGCTGGCTAACTGCATCTGTGTTGGGGGTTTGGGCCACAGCATCTTCTGGATACAAAAGGGCCATGATGATCTCTTCCTAGAATTTTTTGAAGGATCCACTTCGTCCAGTTGCTTTGTAAAGCACAAAAGCATTATATAGAGCCAACTGAAATAAATTGACACATTTTTGTACCAGCGTCTGGCTTTTCGGGAAACTAAGTATGGCTTCATCATCTGGTTGTTGAAGTCCACCCCTCCCATGTTAAGGTTATAGTCGTGAACATAGAGGGACTTCTCAACAACACTAGCTGCCGTGGCAGTTTGGATGGTCGTGTCTGCGTGAATGGAAGACAGAACGAAAACATCCCATTTGTCCTTCCACTTCACTGCGAGCAATTGCTAATTTCTCAAGCAGGCTTTTTACTCCTTTCTAAGACAGGTATTTACAAACTGTTGGGGGAAGCCCCGGCGATTAGGTCACACGGTGCCACATGTGCCAATTCCAAGATTGTACAAATGTCTAAATAGTGGCACGCTTGAATAAAAATTGTCCACGTATAAGTGGTGCTCCCTATGGAAAAAGGATGACACCAAGTCCCAACATATTTTGTCACTGCTCCCCATATAGTCCGGGGGGCTCCACGTGACTATCTTTTCCCTCGTAAATCTGAAACGTATATGTATAGCCAGTTGCCCTCTCACAGGTTTTATACATCTTGACCCCATATCTGTTACCCTTGCTGGGGAGAAATTGTTTGAATGCAAGGCAGCAAGAAAAACTATGAGGGACTCATCAACGCAGATGTTCTGCTGGGGAGTATAGACATCTGCAAATTTTTGGTTAAGATGATTTATGAGGGGCCAAATTTTGTGGTCAAATTCAGGGTCACCCTGAGGACAACAGAGTGTGTTGTCATTGAAATGCATAAAATGCATTATACTCTCATAACTATGCCTGGACATGACAGCAGAGAACACGGGTATATGATGAATCGGGTCTGTGGACCAATACAACCGCAATTCATTTTTTTTAGTAATGCCCATGTTGAGGGTTAGGCCCAAAAAACTTTCAATTCGGAAACCGCAGTGGGTTTATATGCGAATAGTCTGGCGAGGTTTGATTTTGGGCTGGCAATAAATTGTTGTGCATATAAATTGCTCTGATCCACAATCAATGCATACAGATCTTCTGTAAAAAACAGCTCCAAAAATTCCAGGGGAGCATTTAAATTTGCTGTTTCCACCTGAATTCCGGGTTGGGCAGTGAATGAGAGAAGTACGGGTGCTACAGAATTTGTGGGCTGCAAATCGGGATTTACAAGCTCATCCAGAAGGATACTAGGGGCTCTATGGGCCTGTGTGTGAATTCTTGGTGGCTGCGGGACACTACTTGTGCTCGCCACTGCATTAGCTTGTACTGCACTTATGGGACTTGCCACATCACCAAGTGATACTGCAGTGCTGCTATGTGAAAGACCAGGATATACTAGGCTGCTGGTGCTCGCCAGTTCACCAAAAGGTAGAGCGGCACTAGTACTGGCACTCTGCTGCATTTGAGAGTCATCATGTGTTTGGAACATCTCAGCAACCTGGGAATGGGGTCAGGTACGCCTGATCTTAACAGCGACCTCTTTTACATCGTCTGAGCTATCTGTCAGAGTGCCGCTGCTGTCTACAGGTTCATATTCTGAGGCTGATTGTGTCAGTGAGTCTTTCCCTTCGCTCTCACCTGACATGCTGCTCAGTATCCTGTAGGCCTCTTCACTAGAGTACCTTTCCATTGACATTTTGGCCATTAAATTTCCAGGTACCTAGTGCGACACACGAGAAAAAGAGCACCTGGCTGTCAGGGACTGCTTGAACCGCTACAAAAAAATTTACCGACAAGTGCTAACAGAGATCAGGCCTGATCCTGTACACACTGCGGTTTTGTGTAAGCGTAGGGGCTAAACGCAGGTGTCGGGGCTGTAACGCTGCATTTTTGGGGACACTATACTAATGTGAACGCTGGTATAGTGCTGATCTGATCAAAGATATTGATTTGTTCAGACACTATACTTGCAATGGAGGTTTATTGTGCATGTGAGCGTGTTCCTGGCAATCAAGGAGTTAAATGTGATTACTGGTACTGACGGGCAATCTGATGCTATCTGGGAGGGCTCTAACTGATGCTAATGCTATCAGAAGTTGCCGGTTACACTAACACAGTGATCAGCAAAAAATCTGTACACTGTACTAATGACTCTGGTGACAGGGCAGTGAAGGGGTTAACTGGGGGGGGGGATCAAGAGGTTCCGTGTGTCCTAAAGTTTTCCAAACTGTAAAAATGTGCTGCTTTTACTCACTGTGTGTCGATTCTTCGCTCTCTGGAACGGAATGTGCCCAGAGAGAGAAAATGTCATAATTTCCTGTACCTGTGTAACTGTAAACTCAGGTACAGGAAGATCCCTGATAGGACAGGGATTGATCATCTGACTTAGGCTGACCATCACTGGCCTAAATCAGATGATTGATCCCTTGGGGATCAAATCACAGTACCAATGGGTCGGCGGGGGTGCGTGCATGCCCCCTGGCCCATGAAAATTGCGGGAGCATGCATCACATATATATACGTGATTTTGCGCATCCATGCTGCCATGTAGCAGTATTTCTGCTATAGGGCGGTCGGGAAGCAGTTAAAGTGATACCAAAGTCATTGCATCTGCCTGTCGCTCAGCAGCCTTACCACTGCATTCCTCTTCCTACTGCACTCCTCCTCATTCTGAACTTCCTTTCACCCCTCACACTGCACCCCAACATCCCAGACAATGCAACTTTAGCACTATTGTCGTTTAAGCGCCTTGTATTTACTTATTGGTTTATTTGGGATTTAGTCACTGGGGAAGAGGGATATAATTGCCAGCCCACGGGGCATTATAGCATATGCACATTTGTGGGGGCCCTTTGTGTAGTATGGAGTTCAATTAATTTATTTAATTAATTAATTAAAGTAGTTTTTGGGAGAGGCAGCACAGCAATTTCTATGTTTGCACTCACACATTTGTCCATCGGTACACATTTGTGATTTTGCTAGCAGCAGCCAGTCTAATTGATCAGTCCTCTGCACAGGTTATACTCACACACCCTCCATTCACTATATCTGGTCTCCCACAGTACACACAACATGAAAAAACAATTATTTTAGTAAATATAAACTGCTAAATCAGCAGTAAGAACAGTCTTGTGATTTCAGCTGAGCGCTGGTCAAAGCTTTTAGGAGGAGTTTTCTCTAGAAGGATGGAAATCCTCTGACCTCTGACAGTGCTGATTGGCCCTGTGCTGATCACATGCACTCTCACAAAAAAAAAACAAACTCTCTAGCAATACACACCAAACTGAGCATGTGACTACGGATTCAGTCTGTATCAGGTGGTCATTTCAACAAGAGGAGGAGCAGAGAAGAAAGGATTAAACAACCTTTTTACACAGTGTAGATGAATAACCCCTTAGGTTCCACAGTGAGTATGACAAGCATGCTTTACTGCATATACAGGCTGATTTTAGTGGTGTGGGTTTAGTAACACTTTAAATATTACATCTAGTGATTTATTGATGGATACAAAGCAGCATTAATTTGTGCCCTTTATATCTGTCTGGAGTTCAGCTTTAACAATATTTCATAATAGCAGCTTCTTCATTTAAAGCCTTTGGTTGGACATCCTCCACTGCTCACTTCCAAAGCCAGCTCTAAAGGAACACTGTACTTCATACAGCCATCACTGCACAGTAATTCCTGCAGTAGCACACCTACACACCATCTTCCCTTGGCCGAGACATTGGCTTCTCTTCCCAGTCCTATCATCACTACCTGTAGGGCCTGTCAGACAGTATGCATTATTGTACTGCATTGTAAGTTATCATCAAATTTCATTTGCATAATAAAAATATATAATGTTACTGGGAAAGCCCTGAGCTAAATATGTATAGATTACCCACATCAAATTCTGTGTTAGCAAGGGATACTGTTCGGAAAAGAAGGAAGTTGCATGAGAACATTTTTCAGATGGCCACAGCTGTGAAGAACATTCCAATGGTAATACTGTATATAATGAAATACAAATTAAGACCTAGAGCTGTCATGTAAAGTGATGTTAACCCCTCATTTTCTAGGCACTTCCAGCAGCTTGTTTAATTCTTTCTGAGCATACAGCTTCTTTATCTTTTAATCCATTCCTATGCTCCAGTTTAAGCTCGTGCCATGACCATTGCCCCAGGTTTCCTGTTTTAGGGCGGCTCCTTTCTCTTGCAGCATCCTATGGAGTTACTGTGGCATGCAGGGACTGGAGTTGTGTCTCCTTACACGGTGTTCATCAATAGAAACACACATCCCATAACTTAGGATCGCATTGCACTCCCCTGCTCCTCCCTCCTCATCCCCCCCATTCCTTCTCCAACTGCACTGTCTGCGGTTAACTTTTTTCCCATCAAGACCAGAAGTTCAGAGAAGCAGCACTCAAACAGCAGGAGTCAGCAGCACTGAAGCTGTAGACTGCAAGTGCTAGAATAGGAATCTGAACAAATAGTTTACTGGGTTATTTTTGCCTGATTGTGCTCAATGTGTTAAGAAAAACCTGAGAGGGTTTCATACTACTTTAACCATGTCCCCGCTGCCCTATAGTAGAACTACTGCTACAGGGCATCAGGGCTGCGCAAAGTCATGTAAATATACATTTGTGTTCAAAATAATAGCAGTCAGACATCACTAACCTGATCAATCACTGTTTTTGGTAGAAATTATATTTCTACATGGCAAATAATTTACTAGCAGGTGTAGTAGAAAATGATAGGCTGCTCAGCTAAAATGATCGCAAATGCTTTAAAATGGCAACCAAAACCTGAAAGACGTGGAAGAAAGCGAAAAACTACCATTCGAATGGATAGAAGAATAGCCAAAATGGCAAGGACTCAGCCAACAATCAGCTCCAGGAAGATCAAAGAAGGTGTAAAGTTACCTGTGAGTACTGTTACAATTAGAAGATGCCTATGTGAAGCCAAGCTATCTGCAAGAAGCCCCCGCAAAGTCCACTATTGAAAAAAAGATGTGCTGAAGAGGTTACAATTTGCCAAAGAGCACATTGACTGGCCTAAAGAGAAATGGCGCAACATTTTGTGGACTGATGAAAGTAAGATTGTTCTTTTTGGGTCTAGCGGCCGGAGACAGTTTGTCAGACGACCCCAAACACTGAATTCAAGCCACAGTACACTGTGAAGACAGTGAAGCATGGTTGCGCAAGCATCATTTATCGCATACCAGGGATCATGGATCAGTTTGAATACATCAGAATACTTGAAGAGGTCATGCTGCCTCATGCTGAAGAGGAAATGCCCTTGAAATGGATGTTCCAACAAGACAACGACCCCAAACACACCAGTAAACGTGCAACATCTTGGTTCCAGACCAACAAGATTGACGTTATGGAGTGGCCAGCCCAATCCCTGGATCTTAATCCAATAGAAAACTTGTGGGGTGACATCAAAAATGCAGTTTCTGAGGCAAAACCAAGAAATAGAGAAGAACTGTGGAATGTAGTCCAATCATCCTGGGCTGGAATACCTGTTCACAGGTGCCAGAAGTTGGTTGACTCCATGCAACACAGATGTACAGCAGTTCTCAGAAACAGTGCTTATACAACTAAATATTCATTAAGTGATTCAAAGGAAAGCAAAATCTTCAAACTTTTTTCAGTTTATATAGTGAATGTTTGAGTTTGTAAAAAATACAAACACTGCTATTTTTTTGAACAGTCTAATATTCACTTTTCTTCAGTTTTTTTTAGAGGAACAACACAAATTTGATATATTTTTCTTCATGTTTTGATTTGGAATAGAATGTGTAGTGTTCCCAATACATTTGTGTGTATGGAAATAAAAGCTATTAGAAGGAGTTTGAGCTTTATTCACTTTTTTCAACACACTGCTATTATTTTGAACACAACTGTATATACGTGATTTGCATTTCCAGGTAGGGGCACGCACATGCCACCATTGGCAGCTAGGCATGTCAATCATGGGGTCCAAGCTGGAGATTCCCCGCTGGCACCTGGCAATTGCCGAGTAGAACTGACAGGAGAGAGACCTGTGTGTAAACAACACAGGTCTCTCTCCTGCCAGCAAGCACATGCTGCTGTGTATTTCTCTGCACAGCAGAGAAATACACAGCTGCATGTTTCCCTAATAAAACACACACAGCACACGATGTAAAACAGTACACAGCACACAGTTAACCCTTTGATCGCCCCAAATGTTAACCCTTTCCTGCCCAGTGTCATTAGTACAGTGTCAGTGCTTTTTAATAGCATTTCTCACTGTATTAGTGTCATTGGGATGTCAGTGACAGTCAGTTCTCACCCACTGTCAGAATGCCCACCACAGTCCCGCAGTCCCGCTATTAGTCGCCGATCGCCAGGGATGAACCATATATATATTGGATCCACAGCACACCAGTACATCTTGTGGGAAGTTCTATAACAGGTTTAATAAGACAGGTAAAACTCTGCAAATAGACTGCAAATTAACTTGGAAAATAGCAGTTAAATGCACTGAATACACAAACCTTCTAGAATTGGCACAATAACATCAATAAACACAATCTTCATGTATATACCGGTATAGCTATAGATTAGTATTAACCCCCTGCAACTATAGCAGCAATATGTCCCCAGCTAAACTGATCTCTCTTTAGGTTCAGTCCCAAATTCACTTGTATACTGTGGGATTGTAACACTGTGTGAATCTATGTGTTGCACAGGCCTGTGTTAGTGAATCGGTAGGGACTGACATGTCACTGGTTAGCAGTTGCTCACCACATCCATGAAGAACAGTCTCCAGGGGTTAACTCCTTGAAGGGATGATGAATGGGGCTCTGTCTCTCTGCTTTTTTGTTGTCAATTGTTGGTGCTTCACATTCTCTGAGGTGCCTCACCTGGGATGGTCACACGCCTCCTCTGCGATTTCCAACACTCTGACCTCTCTCTGCGGTGGGAGATGTCGTTGCTGTCGGTAATTGCCATCGGGGGTGACTGGTACCAATGAGCACAGTTGCTGCTGACTTCAGCTGCTGTAGAAAACTGTTGTCCTTAGCTACTTCTGCTGTTCTGGAAACAGTGTCAGTGTACTTCAACAGTAGGGGCTGCAGACTAGCTCCCACATGTCCTCTGCAAAGGCCCACATGGCTCATCCACCCCCTTCCTCCTTGCAAAGCATCCTGGTCCTGTAGTCCTGTGCAGTATAAAGTTACATTGTCTGCCTCTGTAATGAAACTGCAACTCCCACCAACACTCCAGCACTGCTGAGAGCTGAGCCAATCAAACCCTTTCTGACAACATGCAGTCTTAAAAGGGAAACAGTTCTTTAAAAGGGAAACAGCAATGGCCCCACTACAATATCTCTGACAATGTAACAGTTTCTTTGTCAGTGGGGCAGTTTGTCTGATAACATGGCAGTGCTTACTTTTACCTGCTCATCATCAGACTATGTGAGCATATTGAGATGTCTACCCACAATGTGAAAAAGGCTGCTGAAATCTACATATACAGGAACCCTAAAATATATAATTTGTAAATATCTTGGTATTTACAGTATCTGTGTACTTGACACGCAACAAGCCATATCACAGAGGGATGCTGTCAAACATAACTTTATCAACAAATCCGGCCCCTTGATGATGTCCCCTGTGACGAAATGCGTTGTGCAGAGCTTAACTCTGCTGCCATTGCTCCTGCTAGACGGAGCAGTGCAGTTTTCATGCTTGTCTCTGTGAATATTTTGTGAGTCTCTCTATTTTTATTCAATAAATGAGGCAGTTCATGCACTACTTCACTGTGCAACCTGTCTTGTTTTCCTCCTCATGGTAGGTGCTGTTTATAATTGCTGGATGAGTAACTGAGTAAGCTGAGTTAACTGAGTAATATCCAGGTGGTACTCTGATTTGATCCTGTGGCATTACTCTTATTAAAACACTAATGGCTAGAGATGAGCGAATTATTCAAAAATTCGATTTGGCTGATTCGCCGAATTTCAGGAAGAAATTCGATTCGATGCGAATTTATTTGCTACGAAGTTAACTTATAAAAAGGGTTTCTAGGCTTCAGAGAGCCTTTAAATTAGTGCAGAACACTGTACCTTTAATTTAAATGCCCTTGGAGATGAGGAAGGAGAAGGAGAAGGAGAAGGATGAGAAGAAGGAGAAGGATGAGAAGAAGGAGAAGGAGAAGGAGGAGGAGGAGAAGGAGAAGGATGAGAAGAAGGAGAAGGATGAGAAGATGGAGAAGGAGAAGGATGAGAAGAAGGAGAAGGAGAAGGATGAGAAGAAGGAGAAGGATGAGAAGAAGGAGAAGGATGAGAAGAAGGAGAAGGAGAAGGATGAGAAGAAGGAGAAGGATGAGAAGAAGGAGAAGGAGAAGGATGAGAAGAAGGAGAAGGATGAGAAGATGGAGAAGGAGAAGGATGAGAAGAAGGAGAAGGATGAGAAGAAGGAGAAGGAGAAGGATGAGAAGAAGGAGAAGGATGAGAAGAAGGAGAAGGATGAGAAGAAGGATGAGAAGAAGGAGAAGGATGAGAAGAAGGATGAGAAGAAGGAGAAGGATGAGAAGAAGAAGGATGAGAAGAAGGAGAAGGATGAGAAGAAGAAGAAGGATGAGAAGAAGGAGAAGGATGAGAAGAAGGAGAAGGATGAGAAGAAGAAGAAGGATGAGAAGAAGAAGGATGAGAAGAAGAAGGATGAGAAGAAGGAGAATTCCAAGCCGGCAAAAAGTGTATCTGCAGAGCTCCGCTATTTCTTAGGCTATTTCTGACAGTTCTGTGACATTCACTCCATACAGCGGTTGAAACCGCTGTATGGAGTGAATGTCACAGAACTGTCAGAAATAGGCTATTTCTGACAGTTCTGTGACATTCACTCCATACAGCGGTTGAAACATTGTATCTATTTGTTTCCATAAATGGATCCATTTATGGAAACAAATAGATACAATGTTTCAACCGCTGTATGGAGTGAATGTCACAGAACTGTCAGAAATAGGCTATTTCTGACAGTTCTGTGACATTCACTCCATACAGCGGTTGAAACATTGTATCTATTTGTTTCCATAAATGGATCCATTTATGGAAACAAATAGATACAATGTTTCAACCGCTGTATGGAGGGAATGTCCCAGAACTGTCAGAAATAGGCTATTTCTGACAGTTCTGGGACATTCACTCCATACAGCGGTTGAAACATTGTATCTATTTGTTTCCATAAATGGATCCATTTATGGAAACAAATAGATACAATGTTTCAACCGCTGTATGGAGTGAATGTCACAGAACTGTCAGAAATAGCGGAGCTCTGCAGATACACTTAGCGGAGCTCTGCAGATACACTTTTTGCCGGCTTGGAATTATTCTTATTTTCATCCTACTTCTTCTTCTTCTTCTTCTTCATCCTCATCCTCATCCTCTTCTTCTTCTTCTGAGGATGAGGATGAGGATGAAGAAGAAGAAGAAGAAGAAGAAGTAGGATGAAAATAAGATTAATTCCAAGCCGGCAAAAAGTGTATCTGCAGAGCTCCTCTAAGTGTATCTGCAGAATAGAGGAGCTCTGCAGATACACTTTTTGCCGGCTTGGAATTATTCTTATTTTCATCCTACTTCTTCTTCTTCTTCTTCATCCTCATCCTCAGAAGAAGAAGAAGAGGATGAGGATGAGGATGAAGAGGAAGAAGAAGAAGAAGTAGGATGAAAATAAGAATAATTCCAAGCCGGCAAAAAGTGTATCTGCAGAGCTCCTCTATTCTGCAGATACACTTAGAGGAGCTCTGCAGATACACTTTTTGCCGGCTTGGAATTATTCTTATTTTCATCCTACTTCTTCTTCTTCTTCTTCTTCATCCTCATCCTCTTCTTCTTCTTCTGAGGATGAGGATGAGGATGAAGAAGAAGAAGAAGAAGTAGGATGAAAATAAGAATTCCAAACCGGCAAAAAGTGTATCTGCAGAGTTCCTCTATTTCTGACAGTTCTCTGACAGCTCCTTCACATGTACAGCGGTTGAAACATCTGTTTCCGAATAAAAACATCTGTATCCTAAATGGAAACAAATAGATACAATGTTTCAACCGCTGTACATGTGTTCCTTCTGTCAGAGAACTGTCAGAAATAGCGGAGCTCTCTGCAGGGACACTTTTGCCGGCTGATCGGGAAAAATCCGATTCGCGCACCCGAAGTAGGAAAATATTCGGATTCGACGCGAATCGAATTTTTCCTGAAATTCGTATCGAATTCCGGTTCGCCTGGTTCGATTCGCTCATCTCTACTAATGACCTCATAGAAGGGAAGTCAAATATATTTGGTAAGAAGTTGGTTTGTACATAGGTGGTGGAGCACTGAAGTGGTTAGACTTCTTTGGATGATATTGCTGCACAGATTTTGTGTGACATAGGATTATTTTTATTATATCACTGGCTGATGCTTAATGCTGGACTGTATATTCTATTGATTTATATCCACATTCATTATAATATATAATTATTTATATAATTGATGCATTTTTTTTCATTTAGGTTTAATGGGATAGTGAAACACTAGTTTTCATCTATATGTATGTCCTGTATTCAGATACAGTAAGTGTGGCTTTTCGGACAATATATGTATATTTTTGCACTAACTACAGAGTTTTTCACATAATTTTATTTATCTACAATGACATGCAACACCAAGGTCTCAGAGCAAGGTGAAAAGCACTGTTCCTGCCTTAAAAGAGAACTAACATTTAAAGCTAAATTCACCAAGAAACACCATATGGCAAAATAAAAGGTTTTAACAAAGAAGACAAAATCTCTGCTTTGCGGCAAATTCAAGCTCAGTGAAATCGCCCACTCATTCCTATTCTTTAGTATATGGATTTATCATTCAAATGAAAAGTCATATGAAGATTTGATCTTCGTTTAATGAAACATAATATTCTCCTGTTTATTGTGCCCCATAGTCTCTGACAATGTAAAGGTAGTATCTGCTTAATTTTTTTTTTTAAAGGGTAAGTCTGCTTGAAAACATTAGTTAAAATAGCTAAATTTCTATATTTCAGGATTATTAAGTAAAGAAAAAGGTAAAATGTATTTGGTTGGCTGATATTAGTTTATGCACTTTGCACATCATTAATGCTTAGTGTTAAAAAGCATCACCTTCAAACAATATATATTTTATATTTGTATTCTTCAAACTAATTAGGTTGCCTGAGCAATACAATGTTTATTGACCCTTTAGAACCAATTAGATTATAGTAGGGGGCCAACAGTAACCTGAGAGTCCTCTTTGGACTCATAAATTAAAAATGAATGTGGAGGTGCTACCTATAGCAGCTGGTTCCTAGAAATCATTTACTGCAGTATGAAAAATGAAAGCAAACATGTTTATCAGAGCTTGCTGTGTTCTCCCTGCATGTAATCTAATCAGAATATGCAGTTAACTTCTTGTTCCTAGGCAATAGGTGACCTGTGTGTCAATGGATGAACAAGCAGGTATCACAGGCAGCAAGTACATGAACGTGCCCTGCTGCTACTGGGGGACAATGATTTTGTTAAAGTAAAAGTACAATATTATTTCAATGAGTGAAATTTTTTTTCTCATTCTTAATTTACATTTTTCTTTTCAATTCAAAAGGGTATGCCAAAGTTTGGAACACTGTATCCAGTTGTCTGTACAAATCCACGTACAAAATTAAACAGGGTCGTGGCATACTTAAGATCCATGCATACTTTGGCTTAAAAAATGCTAAAATAACAAACAAAAATAGTGAGTGCTCAGAGAAAAAAAGCTGCTATCACTTAAGAGTAAACCAACCCAAAAACAACTGATATAATGATGATGCAGCGCTGAAAGAAATAAAATTAAAACCGAAATATATACCTGTGACAAAATATATTTAACTTAAGATAGTGATCAATGAGTCAAGACTACAAACTATGCACGAGTAATACACCCAATAAAGTGACTAAAGTGCTAAGTGCAAATAAATAACCAAATCTGCATAATTCATAAGGTGGTTATATAAATAATAAATAACAGCAAATAAAAAATATAAATCAGTCCATATATAATATAATGAACATGGGGACAGTCCAATCAAATTCACTTCAAACTTTGCTGTACTATTCCCAGAAGTGCAAATCTTTGGTGCAATCCACCTCCAGAATGCACTCGCCAGAAACTAGAGTGAATGATGCACAATCATATAATATTGCCAAGGAAAAAACGAGACCTCTCGTGGTGTTTCTTTAATTGGGAATACAGTCCATCGACCAGGATAGGAATGCAGACCTAAGATGGTCGCTTATCCAAGCATGGACCTGGCAGCGTGACGTCAGCACGTAACGCTCTACCCACGCACGTCTTCAAAGGGATACGCCTACCACCATGCTCAAAATTTTTTCAGCCAGCACTGGCATTTTTTTGAGCCCGTGTGGATGGACCGTTAACTGCTCCCCCTCCACCCTATAGCAGAAATACTGCTACAGGGGTGCACAAAATCCCGTATATATACGTGATTTCTCAGTTCCGGGTAGGGGGCAAATGTGCGCCCTACCCGCGCCGCCAATCGCGTCCTCGGCTGTCAATCACCGGGTCCCGGCTGGTGGTTACTTGCCGGCACCCAGTGATTGCTGAGTATATCTGACGGGGGAGAGACCTGTATTGGAAACAATACAGGTATCTCCCCTGTCAGCTCTTGCACACTGCTTTGTATGGCTCTGCATAGAAGAGCCATACACACTATGCTTACAGTGGAAAGCACATATACAGCATACTGTGAAACAGCATACAGCACACAGTTAACCCTCTGATCGCCCCACATGTTAACCCCTTCCTACCCACTCCACCATTGGCAGCTAGGCATGTCAATCACTGGGTCCAAGCTGGACTGACAGGAGAGAGACCTGTGTGTAAACAACACAGTTCTCTCTCCTGCCAATAAGCACATGCATGCTGCTGTGTATTTTTCTGCACAGCAGAGAAATACACAGCAGCATGTTTCTCTAGTAAAACACACACAGCACATCATGTAAAACAGCGCACAGCACACAGCACACAGCACACCCTTTGATCTCCCCAGATGTAAACCCCTTCCTGCCCAGTATCATTAGTACAGTGTCAGTGCTTTTTATTAGCACTGATCACTGTATTGGTGTCACTTGGGATGTCAGTGACACCAAGTCAGTCCCCCCCCCCCCCAGTGTCAGAATGCCCACCGCAGTCCCGCTATAAGTCGCTGATCGCTGTCATTACTAGTAAAAAAATAAATACATAGAAAATTCCAGTATATGTACCGCCATTTTTAAACTCTATACCTTTCACGTAAACCAATTAATTTACACGTATTGGGCTTTTTTTTTTTAGCAAAGACATGTAGCAGAATACATTTTGCCCTAAATTTATGATGAAATTTGATTTTTAAAATTTTTTTATTGGATGTTAAATAGAAAAAAGTAAAAATATTGTTTTTTTCTCAAAATTGTTGTTTTTTTTTGTTTATAGCGCAAAAAATAAAAACCACACAGGCAATCAAATACCACCAAAAGAAAGCTCTATATGTGGAAAAAAAGGACGTAAATTTCATTTGGGTGCAGCGCTGTATGCCCGCGCAATTGTCAGTTAAAGTAATGCGACTACGTAACGCAAAAAATGGCCTGGTCAGGAAGGGGGGTAAATCCTCTGGAGGGCAAGTGGTTAAAGTGATACTAAACTTAAAAATGTTTTTTACCTTTATGCATTGCTTGCTTCCTCCCCTTTGGATGGCGAGATGGCGGCCATCTTTTTTAGCCAGAGTATCGGCCTGGAACCTGCACTTGAATCTGACAGCCTTGCTCATTCACCAGCAATCCTTCCAGATCCACTGCAGTACTCAGGTGATGCTCTTGAGCTCTGCTGCTCTTCCTTCCCTTCTGGAGGCTCATAGGGAGTCGATGGAACAGCCTATCTCTTGGGAGGAGATTCGGAATGCCTTGAAAACTCTTGCCCCTCATAAATCCCCAGGCCCAGATGGTCTTTCTCATAACTATTATAAAGTCTTCCCTGATATCTTGATTCCACATATGGCCCATTATTTTAATTATTTACGGGATGGGGGACTTGTGCCTCCTGACAAAAACAAGGCATTCATCAGTGTTATCCCCAAACCTCATAAGGATGCTACTTTAGTCTCCAATTATTGACCTATCTCATTAATTAACTTTGATCTAAAGATTCTTACTAAAATCATGGCTTTACGCCTCCACAAATTTTTGGCTCTTTATATTCATGATGATCAATCAGGATTCATCAGCGGTCGACAAAAATCGGACCAAATTCGTTGGACTTTGGCTTTATTGTCAGCTGTACAATCCATTTGGGATAAATCTTCACAGAGGGAAGTCTTATTGTTATCACTAGATATTCATAAAGCATTTGACAGTTTATCATGGGACTATTTATTTCAGATGTTGGGTAGGGTAGGGTTTGGCCCTTGTTTCACGACATTGATACGCGCTCTATATTCTAACCCTTCAGCTCAAGTTTCCATTCGCGGATATAAATTAGCCTCCCTGTCTATAGAATGATGTACTAGACAAGGATGCCCCCTTTCTCCCTTACTATTTGCTTTGGCAATGGAACCACTCGCGATTGCTATCCGGTCTGATCCCACTATTTCGGGCATCCTCTGTGGTCAACGAAATCATAAATGTGCCTTATTTGCTGATGATGTCCTCATGTATATATCTAACCCTCGAACATCTTTACCTAGTCTCCTCTACTTGTTGCATCATTTCTCTGTGGCCTCTGGTCTCACTCTTAATTACTCTAAAACAACTGCTTTAAATATCTCCTTACCTGATTCGGAGGTCCAATATCTGCGGGACAACTTCGACTTTCAGTTGGCCTCTCGTTCTCTCCCTTATTTGGGGATTCACCTCACGAACTCTATCTCGTCATTTTATAAGACCAATTATCCCCCGCTTTTCAAACGACTCAAAACTGACCTACAAGACTGGGAGGATCTTCCCCTGTCCTGGTTTGGTAGAATTAGCTCTATTAAGATGACCTTTTTACCGAGATTGTTGTACTACTTTAGGACGTTACCGATCATGGTACCCAAATGGGAATTGTTACTATTACAAGCAGCAGTCTCTAGATTTATATGGAAAGGAAAACATCCTAGGGTTAACAAGTCAACTCTATTTTCCCTAAAAAAGCATGGCGGTTTGGGCCTTCCTAATCTTTTGATTTATTTTCAGGCAGCTCAAATGGCACAGCTATCTTGCACTACTGCTAGGGGTTATGTTCTGCAGTGGGTTGGCATCGAGGCCTTATCTTGTCATCCTTACGCTATTGGTGCTCTCATGTGGCTCCCTAGTCGACTGCGTCCTCCTATCCTATGTCATACGTTGTCCTATTCGTTAATGGTGTGGGATAGATAGGGGGCACACAAACCTCTCTGCTCTCTAAATACCCCATTAGCTCCAGTTTTTTATAACCCAGAGTTTGTTCCTGGCTTATCACCATCTGCATTTCAATGGTGGATGAATACGGGTTTACTGCATATTGAAGATTTCCTGGATGGACTTCGTCCTCGTTCTCTCCAGTGCTTTTTGACAAATTATCAGATTCCCTCCAGTGAATTGTTCTGCTACCATCAACTTATATCTTTTATTACTAGTAAACTCAAATTACTTGTAGAACCTTGCACACTCACTCCTCTAGAGATCTCCTGTAGGGCTACTGGGATGATGAGAGGTCGTTAGTCCATTATCTATGCTTCCCTTATCGATCCACTTACTAAATTATCTTACATGACTCAATGGGAAAGGGATTTGAATAGCTCACTAGACCGGGACATTTTGCGGAATATGGCCCATACTCTATCAAAGATTTCGATTAATACTGCCCTTATCGAATCCAATTATAAAATACTACTTCGCTGGTATCTAGTTCCTACACGCCTTGCTAAAATGTTTCCATCAGTATCACCTAATTGCTTTTGAAATTGCGGACAAGAGGGCACTATGCTCCATATCTGGTGGAAATGTCCAGTATTGAATTGATTTTGGATCCGAACGTTTAACTTAATTTACTCGGTAACAGGAATTACCATTCGTAGATCACTGGAAGTATCTTTATTTCATTTGCTGCCCGGTGACATTCCCAAGAAATCAACTAAATTTATTCTTTATCTCTTACTATCGGCACGTATTACCATAGCTAGATGTTGGAAACAATAATCAATTCCGCTAGACAGGGTTAAACAAAAACTTAATTGGATAATGATAAATGATAAACTCATGAGCATCGTCAATAATAATACTTCTAAATTTGAGGTTACGTGGGAAACATGGATCAGATATATTTCTATTATTTAATAGAACTACGGCTGACCCTCTCTTTCTCCCTTTTCCTTTTCTCTCCCCCCTTTTTTCTTTCTTTTCTCTTTTCTTCTTCTTCTATTCTTACTCTTTTTTTTTTTTTTTTTTATTGTTGTTAAATATCTATATGAAACTGCCTATGCATACTGACTGATGTAACATTTGTTACCCTATGGGGATGGTGTTTCCTGTTTACATCATCGACTAATGTTTTCTTACGTGCCTATATATTTTATAAAAATATAAACATGTTTGTTCACCCCAACTCACCATGCAGGTGGGTATTGTTTCTATTTCTGTGTATACCATTTTTTCAATAAAAATATTGAAATATTGGTGGTTAGTAGAAGAAGTGCCCCCTTACACTGGAAATCAGTATTTCCCTTTATATTGGTGGTTAGTAGAAGAAGTGCCTTCTTACACTGGAAATCAGCATTTCCCTTTAAATTGGTGGTTAGTAGAAGATGTTGTGACGGACGTGGCATCAGACCCCCAGCCCTTTTCACCAACTCGTGACCGAAGGACTAGCCAATCTAAAACCGCGCTGTCACGCGCACAACAATTCCACGCTCAGCTGCACCATGCACAAAGATTTTCCAGCTAATGGACCACAATCTATGTACCGCAGCCCGAGAGCAATTGTTACTGGGTCAGGTTAATTACGCAATTAACCCTTCACACTGCCACCACCGCCTTTTTGTACGGAGAAGGAGGAAACTCGCCAATCTTAGCAGTAACACTATGATGTTTGAATAATCATCTGTATACACACTGTCACTGCAGGCAGATGTATAAAGAGGTTTAAAACACACAGTAGCGCTCTTCAGAGATAGGGATTCTTAGTTTGCATTAAAGAGCTTTAGAAACAGTTCAACACTTTTCAGATAATAGGATTTATTACTAAAAAGGTCAAAAGGGTGCAATAAAAATATTTACAGACAAAGATGTAGCCAATATATATATATATATATATATATATATATATATATAGAAATACAGAGAGCAATACCACAACAGAGAGATGACAGATGTTTAGAGAGGTAGAATACTTGCCATCAGCCTTGGTTTAAGCAGCATTCAAGTGTCAGAGCAAAAGGGTGCCTTTTCTCCCAAAGTTGGTTCCTGATGTTAAAAAGGGAGGATTCTTCAACTTACTGCTCCAAGCATAACAGGCTTTTTCTAGGAACCCAGCAGGGTGTCTCCTTAAAGCAGAGAACCAATCGCCTCATTTGGGGAGGGATGTTTTAGGTGGGGAACTCAGGCTACGACCAAATCCCTTGCAGTTTATATCATGGTCAATAACCTTCCCTAGGTACATGTAGCAGCCTAGCCACTAGTAGATTAATATGCAGAATGATATCCTGAACGTTTAGACATCAAATATGCCCATATCTCACTATTTCAGCTATAACTATATGGCTTTCTGCTCTCCTGTAGACTTTAACTAGGGGTGTAAGATATCAGGCGACTCGCATTAAACTGAGCTATCCGAACATATGCTTTGTTTCATTGTAATTATTTCCTATCTTAAGATAAGAAATTATATGGAAAAGTGGGTTTTAAATGTGATGTTTGTTTTACAGCTATCTCGGAATGTCTTTCATGTTCAGTGAAGGACTGGTTTATAGCTTTACGATCACCTCCAAGCAAGAGTCTCACAGACATACTGGGCCCAGGCTAATTGCTGTTTATAACCATGAAGCTATCCCTCTGTGCCTGATGTCTGTAATCTCAGCATACACACAGACCACATTTCTGAGGGAGGGGGATGGGAGGGAGAGAGAATGATACAAGATGGAGGATCTGTAGCAAGATGGATGACCGCGTCCATCTCTGTACGTACAATTGCTACAGATGTGTCCCCCTACACTGGAAATCAGCATTTCCCTTTATATCGGTGGTTAGTAGAAGAAGTGCCTTCTTACACTGGAAATCAGCATTTCCCTTTATATTGGTGGTTAGTAAAAAAAAGGGATCCCTAACACTTGAAATCAGCATTTCCCTTTTAATTGGTGGTTAGTAGAAGAAGTGCCCCCTACACTGGAAATCAGCATTTCCCTTTTAATTTATTGGTTAGTAGAAGACGTGCCCCCTTACACTGGAAATCAGCATTTCTCTTTATATTGGTGGTTAGTAGAAAAGGGTTCCCTAACACTGGAAATCAGCTTTTCCCTTTAAATTGGTGGTTAGTAGAAGTGTCCCCCTACACTGGAAATCAGCTTTTCTCTTTATATTGGTGCTTAGTAGACTGATTGCCCCATAACACTGGAAATCAGTATTTCTCTTTATACTAGTGAACAGTAGAAGAAGTGCCCCCTTACAGTGGAAATCAGTGTTTCAATTTACCTTGGTGCTTAGAATTTCTCCCTTACACCAGAAATTATGTTTCCATTTACATTGGTGGTCAGTAGAAGAAGTGCCCCCTTACACGAGAAATTATGTTTCCATTTACATTGGTGGTCAGTAGAAGAAGTGCCCCCTTACACTGGAAAAGAGTGTTTCTATTTACATTGGTGGTCAGTAGAAGAAGTGCCCCCTTACACTGGAAAAGAGTGTTTCCATTTACATTGGTGGTCAATAGAAGTAGTGCTCCATTACAGTGCTGACCAGTTGAAGAGGTGCCCCCTACATTGGTATTCAGTGGAGAGAATGTCCTCTTACAGTAGTGATCATTGTACTTCCTCCTGTTGAGTGTTTTCAATACTGGAACTATGCAGGAACCATCAGGTGGGAAATCAATCATACTATTGTTTGCTGCTCAGGGAACTCTTCGTAATCTCTATAGGAACCCCAGGATTTCACAGAACCCCAGTTGAGAAAGGCTGATTTAACCAATAATGTTTTATGTATTAACCCATCACGGTCCACATAACTGTGTGCATGGCAGGGGTATGTCCTTCATCTGCATACTTTGCATTAAAAGGTGTCCATCTTCTTCATCGCAGAGCAGAAAGTTGAGAAGTGTGGCCCTGCAATCAGCAACACTGTTGTGCCTAGGCAGAGTAAATATGTGGTTAAATCACATGTTTATTCCTAAATCATTTATTTTACTTGGAGTTTTCCTTGAATTATTCACTGCTCTCCTTCATGTGGCCAATTCCTGCCGTCACAGGGGAATAGCGATTTTCAGGAGGGGTGAGGTGACTGAAGAATCGATTGCTATTGATTGCCAGCATGTGTGTTCATTCCACAGTTCCATAAAGCCACAGCAAACAGAATAAAAGTACAGCACACGGACATGAGAGTTATATTGTATTCCTACAACCGGATGACTTATGTGGTCTCCTCTCTTTTAGTTCTGGGAGGTACGGTTTGCACATGGGGGAATAGAAACATAATGGATGTTCCATTTTGCTGTCATGTTAGTCACCGCACGCTCTCTGAGGCCCTAGGATTGGGTAGCTATGGCAACCAGATATGATAGTAGTAAAACCTTCTTCATCAGCTTGTGTTTAATACATGTGTAAACAACCACGCACTGGAGGAAGAGTGATCTGCAGTCTCCTAAGGCGGAGGCAAACAATGCTACTTATTGTGATGGAAAGGCAGGGATGTATGGCATCTGCTGGCCTCTTCTGCTGGATGCATTTCCTCTGCACACTGCTGACTGAGATAACAGCCCATGGGTCACTGTTTACAGGCCTCCATTATCTGTTAGGGTAATTACGGCTTCTGGAGAATGAAGACACCTGTCTGTTATTTCCTAGTCCTATTATTTACATAAAATCTCCATTTCTTATTCTGATAAGATAAAAATTATTTTATGTAAACTTTACCCATAACAACGTAAAAAAATAATGTTCTTTAGCAAGGAAAATGCATCCCACATTAACAATTATGCTACCAAAATTAGTGTGTGCTGGAAATTGCCTCCATTATTGCTCCTGTTTCTTCTTGGTGGAGGCTGCCATTTTACTGAAGCCCAGAGCCCCTGAACAACAGTAAATCATAAAACAGAACGAAACCCATTGATTTAAGGGTCCTTTACCCTTACCGGATCCACTTGCTCAGCGGGGAATCTCTCCAATGCAGAGCAGACACAGAGCCGCTTGCTCTCCTCAATGGGCGGCCGGATGAAAACAGACCACCTGTCCGTTTTCATCCAATCCGACGGATGGAAGGGGAATTTGATCCCCATCCATCCCTTTTTGGAGGGTTGGATCGGATGTCGGCGGGTGTAAACGGACACATGTCCTTTCACACCCACCACTCCCTAGAGGAGAATGGAGGTTCTGATCAGGTCCACCTGAAAAACGGGCAGGCGGACCCAATCCAAACTTCTGTGTGAAAGAGCTCTTACACTACTTTCACACTGGTTCGCCTCAAAAATGCTTGAAAAATGACTAGCGTTTTTGGAGCGTTTTTGAGGTGTTTTTGAAGCGATTTTCAAGCGGAACATCCTGGACATGTGACTTACTGTTGTAGCTCAAATTGGGCAGATTTGCACTTTTGAATTCACTAAAAAATGCTACTAAAATACCATGAGTTATTTTATCAAGTCATGTGGTATTTTAGTTGTGAAAAACATGCGTTAATGTTTCAAATGTCAGCAGGGTTCCCCACTGACAGCTGAATGTAAAAGAAAAAAAATGAAAACATTGCGTGGGGCCCCCCCCCATCCATACCAAGCCCTTCGGGTCTGATATGGATTTGGAGGGGAACCCCCTCACCAAAAAAAAAATCAATGGCGTGGGGTCCCCACAAAATCCATACCAGACCCTTATCCAAGCATGCAGCCCGGCAGGTCAGGAAAGGGGAAGGGAACCCCCATCCTGAACCATACCAGGCCATATGCTCTCAGCATTGTGGGGGGGGTGCTTTGGGGCGAAGGGGGCTCCCTCCCCAAAGCACCTTGTCCCCATGTTGATGGGGAAAAGGACCTCTTCTGGGGTACATGGTACCGCTACCCATTCACTAGAAAAACCTGTAGTGTGAAAAAAGACAGGAGAGAGTCTTTGACAAGCCCTTTATTAAAAGAAGGAAAATAAAAGAATGTCCCCCGTAGTAGATTCAACGTCAATCACAATGTCCGCTGCCTTTGCCAACTGGCAAAAGGAAAAAAAAAAGAAGGCTCCGTTCCCAACGCTGGCTCCTGGCTGTCTGCCTGCTTACCCCCCGTTTCCTGACCTGCTGGGCTGCATGCTCAAATAAGGGTCTGGTATGGATTTTGGGGGCGACCCCAAACCATTTTTGTTTTTTTTTTGCGTGGGGGGTTCTCCTTAATATCCATACCAGACCCGAAGGGCTTGGAATGGGGGACCTCACCATTTTTTTACTATTTTATGATTGCCGGCAATTCTTTCTTTTACATTCAGCTGTCAGTGGGGAAACCAGCTGACAGCTGAAAGAGCCAGACCTTCTCACATGTGCAGTGCATTTTTGGAGCAGTTTTAAGTGTTTTTGGAGCGCTTTTGAGGCGGTTACCATTCATTTCAATGGGATGAGGCGTTTTTGAGTTGGGTTTTTTATAGCTCCCCAAACATGCCTCAAAGATGTTGCAAGCAGGACTTTTTACACTGCATCGCAAGCGCAACGCCTCAGTGTGAAAACATACATAGATATACATTCGCATACACAGGGAAGCAGTTTTCTTGAGCTTTTCAGGCAGTTTTTTTAATGCAAAACCGCTTCAAAAACTCCTCAGTGTGAAAGAGCCCTTACAGTTGCAACCGGATTGCCAACTGTCACATTTGCTTGTGTCCTCCAAACTGTCAAACCATCCAATAGCTGGTGTCATAACTGATCACATGTGCAGCACAATAGCAGTTGCAGATCAGACAGAAGCAGCTTGGCTGTAAAGGATAGGAAGGTTTAATTCAGTAAGGCTGTTAGCAGATCTGCCTCTACAAATTCGGCAATGCCTAAAGATAGAGATCAACTGAGCATGTGCACAGCAGGTGAGACAGTGTATTACTGGATTTTAAACAGTATAGGCATTTATTTTTTATGTTTTACATAGCTGTACCTGCAAAAGTGGCCAGCCTAAACTGGTCTAGCAGGACTTCATTTTCTGTTTAAAGTTCCACTTTAAATAGCCAGTCTTATATTTTATCTTTGAGCTGATATTGGTAGAATGGAGTCACTCGTTTTTTGTACCCTTCTTAGCATATCACCCTGCAGGATCTACAAATCACCCATGATACCCCCCATTCATCAGAGACCTGACCTGACCCACTTCCCTGCAAACTTACTAGGTGGCCTATATTTTGCAGCAAAGTCCAGATTTGTTCATACATGTATGAAAGTTAGGGCTCATTCACACTATTTCCATTCAGCTGCATTGATCTGCATTGATGAACGCAGATTCAACACAAAGGCACACAGAAAACTATTGTTTTCTAGGTGCCCTGTTCACAGCACTTTATTGAGAGAAGTGGTAATGTGCCTATGCAGACATGCTCTATTTTTACATAACGCGGCTCATTGTACTTTGTGTCACCTGCATAGATTAGAATGAAATGTCATTATGTGACACTTCTATATAATAAATAAATAAACGGTGCCTTGCATTGTAACAGCACAAATCACTGCCCCTACCACATTAACAGACACCAGATTGCATGACATTTAGGGCACAGTCTGGTGTGAACGAGCCCTTAATGTGTATTTTTCTATTTTAGTTATTGTTTCTAAAAGGCTGGCAACATGTACATATGCATTGTGCTACTTCTTTTGTAATACACATCAGACGTAATTCTCAGTTTTTGCTGTTTACGTGAAAATGTAAAACAGAACCGATTCATGTCTTCTGTATGCTGAATGAAATTCTCTGTATCTTTTCTTAAGGCCAGTTCACACATGCTTTTCAGTTGCTTTTTTCTGCATTCAAAATGCACAGAAAGTAGGTTATATGGTTGTCAATGTCATAGTTTACATCAGCGCTTGCAGTTCCAGTGCGTTCTGGATGCAGGAAAAAAGTAGAACAGGCTGCATTTTTCCTGCACAGAACTGTACTGGAACGTGGTAAAACGCATCAAAAACGCACTGGAATGCACATGTCCCTATTTAATTAGAAGAAAAAGAGGGGAAAAAATGAACTGGAATACATAAAATATGTGCATGCAGAAACAAATCTGTGCTCCGTTTCTATACCGGCCCTTATTCTGTACCTGTGAACCACACAGTACCATTTCTTTTGTCCTGTACACTGGGTGTAATTATCAGTATCTGTTCTTCTTCCATATGTATGGACAAAGCACAGTGCTGTATGCTGGATGCAGTTTCCAGGATCTCTTGTTATTCTGCATGTATGAACACTTCACAGTATCACTTGTTTTGGCGGTTTTGCTACCGCACTTATTCATTTGGTTCTATCTAAGATTATAAATGTAATAAGTGATTACAACCTTTTGTCCATACATGGGTTTAGCCAATCCTCATGTGGCTAATACCAATAATGTTAATAGCAAAGGATAACAACTGGGCAAAAAATAAAGATCTAATTTATTTACACAGAAAAAGAAGCTTGCTATTAATCAAATACAACAAAATATAATGTAGCCAGTATAACTTTAAAAGTAGTAATATTACAATGCAAATACAGAATGTTACCAATACAAAGAGATGACTACAGGAAAGAAATACAGAAAGGAAACACAGAATAATACATTACGCAAACATGATGATGACTGGTCTTCCAAAGCGGCAAGGGACAGAGGCAGAAATGTAAGCAATGGCATACTTTATACCCCCTCCAGTCCAGGTAGTCACTTCAATAGGTTCCAGTATTTTGCTATTTCTGTTCAAAAGGGGGCTCAGTGATTTGTGAAAGATATTGGAAAACTGTAGTTCATCAGATGGAATTTAGGATGGGCCAATGTCCAGCAAAGCATGCCTCCTTTGAAAACCCAGTTCCCACAACAAAATCTATGACAATACTCCCTAGGAGGTGTTAGAAATGACGACTCCAGGGCTTATTCAGCTGGATGGCCCTACTGTCATAAACCTCTACAGCAGGGGTCCTTAAACTATGGCCCGTGGGCCACATGCTCCCCGCCAAGGACATTTTTCCTGGCCCGCCAGGTAGGGGCGTATCTGCCGTGGTCGGGAGAGCTCGGCAGGGCTCGGGCGGGAGGCAGGAGGGCAGGATCAGCAATTCTAGAACAGGGGAAGATGGGCTCGGCTTATGAACCCGCACCACTCACCTGGCCTCTCTGCAGTCAGCCGGCCATCTATTCTGATCAGTGCATGCAACCGTCACGGCCGGAGGGTGGAGCCTAGAGCTGACCATGAAGAGGGGGAGCAAGAGAGGAGACTCCATCGCTGCATGTCGGGTATCATGGCCACGGACCCTAGATAAGTGCAATAGATGATCGATCTCCTCCCTCTCTCTTTCCCCCCTCTCTCCTCTCTCCCTCTCCCTCCCCCCTCCTCTCTCTCCCCCCCTCCTCTCTATCTCTCCCCCCCTCTCTCTCTCCCCCTCCTCTCTCTCTCTCCCTCCCCCTCCTCCCCCCCTCCTCTCACTCCCCCCTCCTCTCTCTACCCTCTCACCCCCCTCTCTCTCTCCCCCTCCCCCATCTTTCTCTCTCCCCCTCCCCCATCTTTCTCTCTCCCCCTCCCCCTCTCTTGCCAACCTCCTCTCCCCCCTCCTCTCTCTCTACCCCCTCCTCTCTCTTTCTCCCCCCTCCTCTCTCTCTATCCCCCTCCTCTCTCTCTCTCCCCCTCCTCTCTCTCTCCCCTCCTTATCTCTCTCCCCCTCTCTCTCTTTACATCAGGGGCCCTCAAACTATAGCCCGCGGGCCACATGCAGCTCGTCGAGAACATTTACCTGTCCCGCCGGGCAGGGGCATATCTGCCGCGGTCGGGAGAGCTCGGCAGGGCTCTGCAGCCAGCCGACCATCTATTCTGATCAGTGCATGCATCCGTCACGGCCGGAGGGCGGAGCCTAGAGCTGACCATGAAGAGGGGGAGCAAGAGAGGAGACTCCATTTCTGCATGTCGGGTATCACTGCCACGGACCCTAGATAAGTGCAATAGATGATCGATCTCTTCCCTCTTTCCCCCCTCTCTCCTCTCTCCCTTTCCCTCCCCCCTCCTCTCTCCCCCCTTCCTCTCCCCCCCCTCTCCCCCCCTTCTCTCTCTCTCCCCCCTCCTCTCTCTCTCCCCCTCCCTCTCCCCCTCCCCTTTCTCCCCCCTCCTTTCTCTTTCCCCTCTCCTCTCTCTCTCCCCCTCCTCTCTCTCCCCCCTCCTCTCTCTCTCCGCCCTCCTCTCCCCCTCCTCTTTCTCTCCCCCCTCCCCCCTCTATCTCCCCCACCCCCTCTCTCTCCCCCCTCCCCCCTCTCTCCCTCCCCCCTCCCCCCCTTCTCTCTCTCTATCCCCCCCTCCTCTCTCTCTCTCCCCTCCTTATCTCCCCCCTCCTCTTTACATTGTACACAGATCTGACACAACAAGGTGTCCTGCATTTAGCGTATATTTCGCTCCATAAGACACACTTGGGGGGAAATGTCTGTGCGTCTTATGGAGCGACCGGCCCAGTATTCCCGCCGCCGTTGTATGTCCGCAGTCTCTGGTCATCTCATGTACTATGTCCGCAGTCTCTGGTCATCTCCTGTACTGTGTCCGCATTTGTTCATAGTTTTTTGTTTGAAACTATAGTCCGGCCCTCCAACGGTCTGAGGGACAGTGAACTGGCCCCTGTTTAAAACGTTTGAGGACCCCTGCTCTACAGGAAACTTTCTAAGGGGGGTGTTGACGTGATGCAACAGATGGTAAATAAGTTACAGGAATTGAGACCCCTATCCGAAGTTCACAATAATGTTAAAAATGATTGTAGGCCCAAAATATCTATCACACACTTCTCCTGTTTTGTACGTTTGGTATATTTCTCAGGATCTCTTTTTATTCTGTATGTATGAACAATGCAGTGTAATTATTTTGTTCTGTACATTATGTATATTTCTCAGGATCTCTTCTTATTCTGTATGTATAAACAATGCACAGTGATTCTCTGGTTCTGTAGGCTGGGTGTAATTCTCAGTATCTCTTCTTATTCTGTATGTATGGTCTCTGCATAAGGTCTTCACTGAAGCCCGCCTCACCACTTGCCCCCTGGACCCTGTCCCCTCACAACTCCTCCAGTCACCCCCCTCCTCCATCATTCGCTCCCTCACCCACATCTTCAATCTCTCCCTCTCTACTGGCACATTCCCCTCCCCCCTAAAGCACGCACACATCACCCCCATACTCAAAAAACCCTCCCTTGACCCCAATGACCTAAACAATCTCAGACCCATCTCCCTGCTACCGTTCACTTTTAAGCTCCTTGAGTGCTTAGCCTACAATCGCCTAAGCACCCAAATCACTGATAACAACCTCCTTGATCCACTACAGTCTGGCTTCCATCCCCTACACTCCACCGAAACCGCCCTACTTAAAATCACTAATGACCTGCTAATCGCCAAATCTAATGGCCACTACTCAGTCCTCCTGCTCCTCGACCTCTCCGTGGCCGTCGACACAGTCGACCACCCCCTCCTCCTTACCAAACTGCACTCCCTTGGCATCAGGGAGTGCTGCTCTCACCTGGTTATCCTCCTACCTATCCCAACGCTCCTTCAGCGTCACCTATAACGCTGCCACCTCCCCCTCTCTCCCCCTCTCTGTTGGAGCCCCTTAAGGCTCTGTCCTCGGACCCCTCCTCTTCTCCATCAACACCTCCTCCCTTGGCAAACTGATACAATCCCACGGCTTCAACTATCACCTCTATGCCGACGACGCACAAATTTACCTCTCCACCCCTCACCTCACCCCCTCTCTCTCCGTCTTCATCGCCTGCCTCCTGAACGACATATCAGACTGGATGTCGCTCCATTTCCTCAAGTTAAACCTGTCCAAAACTGAGCTCCTGGTTTTCCCCCCAGCCCACGCCCCCCCCCATCCTCTCCATCATGACTAGCAACGCCACCATCAATCCCACCCCACACGCTAAAGTCCTGGGTGTCACCCTGGACTCAAACCTTTCCTTCCAACCTCATGTCCAATCACTATCAAAATCATGCAGGCTCCACCTCCGCAACATCTCCAAGATACGTACATTCCTCACCCCAGACACCACTAAACAACTCGTACACTCCCTCATCATCTCACGCCTGGACTACTGCAACTCCCTTCTCACTGGCCTCCCCAAACAAACGCTATCCCCACTCCAGTCTATCCTGAACTCAGCGGCTAGACTCATCCACCTCACCAACCACTCCACATCTGCCACCCCCCTCTGCCAATCCCTTCACTGGCTCCCGATTGCCCAGCGCATGAAATTCAAATGACTAACTCTGACCTACAAAGCCATTCACAATGCCGCCCCAAACTACCTAACTGACCTGATACCCAAATACCACCCTACCCGTGCCCTTCGCTCCTCACAGGACCTCCTACTCTCTAGCTCCCTGGTCTCCTCCTCCCACGCCTGACTCCAGGACTTCTCCAGGACTTCCCCCATCCTCTGGAACTCCCTACCCCAATCCATCAGACTGTCACCTACCCTCCTCACCTTCAGGCGCACCCTGAAAACCCATCTCTTCAGGGAAGCCTACCCCACCCTCACCTAACAACCGATCTCCTCCACTCCTCCCACCACTCCATCCCCCACAGCCACTTCCTCCTGTACCACTATCCCCTCCCTCCTAGATTGTAAGCTCGAAAGAGCAGGGCCCTCGAACCCCTCGTGTATTGTATTGTTACTGTATTGTCTCATGTTCTGTCCCCCTCGCTATTGTACAGCGCTGAGAAAACCCTTTGGTGTATATAAATACAGTATAATAATAATAACTTGAAATGTAGGCTGGGCGCAATTCTCAGGATCTCTTCTTATTTTGTATGTATGGACTCCTCATAATACTGCTTAACTTGTTCTGTAGGCTGGGTGTAATTCTCAGGATCTCTTTTTATTCTGTAAGTATGGACAAAGCACTGTACTACTTCTCTTGTCCTGTATGCCGGGTGTAAGTCTTAGTATCTCTTCTTTTTCTGTATTACCAATTGCAAAGCTGCACAATTTTCAGAACTGTATGATGGCACTAATTTTATAAAGGGCGTTCAAGTCAAACTGGGACTTTTATTTTTACATGTATACAAAGAGATGCTAGTGTGGTGGTACTACAAGCAGTAATAAATGGCAAGTGTGTCCTATTACTGATAGGCAGCAAACATGTTGCGGGCCAGGCCATCGACTGTAAATCAAGATGGCAGACAACAGTGTTAGTGTGTGCATGGAACAGCGTATGGTGATGACGTTTCTTGTGAACAAAGGCGTGAAACCCACGAATATCTACAAAAGACTTCAAGCACAGTACGATGAAGAGCCGCTGAACCCCAATAAGACATTTGAATGGTGTAAATATTTCAAAGATGGCTGTATGTCCATCAGTTATGATCCCGGCCATGGTGGTTCCCAGCTCACAGCAGTCATTCCTGTAAACATTCAGCGTATGGATTGCTTGATCCTGGATAATCGACGCATAACCTTTTGTGAAATTGCACAAGAGACTAATCTTTCTGTGGGAAAGGTGAACACAATGATGACAAAGTGAAGCAGGCTGTCCTAGGATGGTTCAGGCGTACTAACAAATCTGTCTATGCCAAAGCTTTCCAGGCATTAGTTACACTCTGGGATAAGTGTATAAATGTAGCAGAGGAGTATGTTGAAAACAAAAACACAGTTTCCATGCCTTAAATTTGTTCAAGGTTTGACTTGAACACCCCTCGTATTCAACTAACAGTCACCCTTACTACATGGTCTATGATAAGCCTTTTACTGCTAAAATGATTAATAATGGTCTTCTAACAAATCTAAACAATAAATCAGATTGCTATGTAAATGTCAGATCGAGATAAAGTATAGAACAAAGCTTTTCTAATGAAGAACAAAGCCTTAGAAGGCTGTGGGCAGCTGGGGAAATAGCAATGAATATTATTTGAAGAAAGATATTTATGGGGCCCCAGAGAAAAGTCTATCCACTGTGATCCAGGTCAGACTAACATGAACTAAAACTACTTTGGAAAGAGCAAAAATCCTGCTAATGATATCAGTTAATGTTCTTTAAATTGGTTATGTAATTAAGTGTTCTTGCATGGCAAGACCACTTACTGTTATCTCACATATATTCAGTTGCAAGAAAAAGTATGTGAATCCTTTGGGATTACGTGGAGTTTTGCATGAATTGGGCATAAAATGTGCTCTGAACGTCATCTAAGTCACAACAATAGAAGAACACAGTCTGCTGAACATAATACTACACAGACATTAGATGTTGCCATGGTTTAATTGCACATAACATGTAAACATTCACAGTGCAGGGAGGAAAAAGTATGTGAGGCCCTAGCTTAATGACTTCTCCCAGAGCTAATTGGAGCCAGGAGTGAGCCAACCTTGACTCCAATCAGTGTGATGATATTGGATGTCCTGCCCTCACATACTTTTTCTTGCAACTGTATTCTTATTATTATACCCAAATTTACCACCCTAACTCCTCCCACAGTTTTTACACTACATAGACAGTAATATACCGAAACGTGCGGATTGTTCCCGATTGGTGTGCTATTACTTTGTGGAACGTTTTGCCAAATGGTTCACGAAATATCGGCGTTTTTGTGGTGAAATTGGTCCCATAGGAATGAATGGCGGAATGTTCAAAACTAGAGTGGTAGCTGACAAAAGCTAGAGTGTGAGCTGAAAAATCAGGACATGATTTCTAAACTGCCATCACTCCCTCATTTTCAAGCCCACCTACACAAATCTTATATCAAAACGTTCAACTATCCCTGCTGCCACTAAAAATGTCCATGGCTAAGGCATAGTCCATAAGATTATCACCTACTCTCCTCTCCTTTAGGAGCACCCTGAAAACCCATCTCTTCAGGGAAGCCTACACAACCCCCTCCTAACCTGCCGACCTCCTCCACTCTTCCTACCACTCCATCCCCCACAGCTATCTCCTCTTGTACCACTATCCCCTCCCTCCTAGATTGTAAGCTCGAAAGAGCAGGGCCCTCGATCCCCTCATGTTTTGCATTGTATTAGTATTGTTCTGTCACATGTTCTGTCCCCCTTTGTAATGTACAGCGCTGAGCGAACCATTGGCGCTTTATAAATACTGTATAATAATAATAATAATAGTCCTGATAGTTTTCACAATATGACCATTTGTTTGCAACTCACGCTGCCCATTGACATTCATTGAAACTCCACTCTAGCCACCTCAAATTTGAAGGTTAATTTCTAAACTGCGACTGTGCCTTCATTTTTAATATTTCAGAGACATACTATGCATCAAAATGTAGGTCTGGGTCTTGTGATTCTCACAATATAAAGCTCTTCAGTGTAGGATTTATAGTTGTTAAACTACAACCGTTTGAAGATGGCAACCGCCAGTGAAATGAGCAAGTTGGAACAGTTTATTTTTAACCGCTCTTCTCTGCCCTTGCTGTAGAGTGAGATGCCATAGGAACCCAGATGTGTCAGTAGGCAAGAACACTTTCCCCAGAAATTGTAGCTTTTCTAGTTTTTTATTTATTGTAAGAGGATGTATTAGTAATTGCAGTAAAAAAGATTATACTGGAGCATTAGAACTGGAAGCACACATAAGACCGGCAGTTGGAGATCTTCAGTACTTCCACATAATGAAGTTTTGATCTGTTGGTATTATCATTTTGATTATGGACTACAACTATACCCACACTGAAGTTTACAATCAATTTGTTTGAATTTTCTAATCAAGGTAAATCACTGAGGATGAATGGATACAAAGACACTGAGGTAAATTTCAAAAAGAGTTTATCCAAACCTAAGAATAAAAATGTAATAATTTTCATTTCACCAATACTAAATATAGTGGCTGCATTTGTTTTCTCTTTTCAGACTTATATCTTTATTTTCACTTGGAAAACCTGGAAATATCACACTTCCTGTCCTAAGATGACAATGCTCACTGACCATACTGTATCTATATAGGAGCAGTGTTGTTACCCTATGGCAGGACTGCAGAACACTTGCCTTTCACATCTTCTCTCTAATATTGGCAAGCAATTTAACTGACATGCATGCAGAAGATACATAGAGAAGAAGTTATCAGCTTGCTAGATTTCTGGGTGGATCAACTGGGTTTTTTTGCACTTGAATTTATATGTGAATTATTATTAGGGGTTACGTACATTTTTAAACAAGAAACCCGGATCAGTTATTGTTTAATTTTTACAGTATATGAAAGATAAAACAAAAGTGGTTGCTTGAGAGAAAAAGCCCAGATTAGACCCAATATCAATCGGACTACATATTACGCTGGGGTAACAATGGGAAAGTGGTGGTGAGGGTTGTTTGCCTGGGCTCAGTAACCTTGCTTGTGCGTTTATTCCTCCAAGTCAGTGCTTCACATTGACCATAAAGTGCTTGTGCGTCACACACATAAAGTGCTTGTGCGTCATAATTCGAGCTGGTGCTAGACTATTTTGCGACCTAGGCAAGAGCAGCTACTTGCTCAACCCAACCCCCCCCCCCAAAAAAAAACATTTTTTAAAAACAGTAGAAAATATTAAATCAACAACTGCTAAATTTCTTTTAATGTCCAAAAATAAGTGCCATAAGATGCCACCAGCACCAATATTAAAGACAAAATCAGTGTCACAGACAGACTGTATCTGTGGCTGGCAGTGGCAGGGTGACAGTTGCAGTGAGTGGAGGTTGATGGATCCACACTCTGACAGATCCTAGGTTGGAATTCCCCAGACAATGGGGGGGGGGATAAGATGCTGTGTCAGCAGGCAGCTGAATTGAGCGATCACACACAGTGACAGATCCGACACAACACACCACCACCAACACTGACACAGATCAGCAGACCCAGCAGGCACTAGAAGAGCAGGCTGCGGGATAGTGATGATATCATCACTCACTGACACATTACACATATGATGGATTGCCAGCCACACTCGCACAAACACGAGACATCAGAGTCAGACATCCTTCCTCCTCAGGCACAGTTCCGCCTCCGCTGATGAATGGGAAGAGAATGGCTGGAACTCCACGGTGATCAGCAGTGATCAGCAGCCACCAGCCAGCTTGCAGTAAGGGACTGAGTCTGAGAGGAACACTGGAAGGAGCGGCAGCTCAGCTGGCCCCAGACATCCGGCATCTTCCTCTGTCCTTTCTTCCTCCCCTCTGCCGCTACTCCCCTCAGCTGTAGGATCATTCATGACGTGGCACTCCTATGTGGCAGGGCGCCCTAGGCGGCCGCCTAATTTGCTTAGTGGAAGCACCGACCCTGGTCATAATTAGTGACTCCTTATCAGATTGGACCGATCCCCTTGAAGTCATCACATGAACGGAATGCATTGGGCAAAGCCACACTCTTGACGTCACATCTGGTGATGTCACTTCCGTTGCGGTGAAGCACACAGCCATTTTGCCCAGAAAAAGGTGCCACCGAGGTATGGAGAGGTTGTAGCTGCATGGAAACCCTGTAAGTGTGGATATTTGTGTTTAAAAGTGGTGTAATAAATAGAATTGCACTATTGTTGGAAGTGGAAATAGATTGTGTGGAGGCATCACAGGGAGCCATTTAAGTAGAAGACTGGGAGCAAGGAGAGTCCATATAAAATCTCTAATGAACTTCCTATTATCTATAAGGGGTCACTAATTATTTGGTGAGTGCAACTCACAAAGGGTGAGGAGGAATGGTGTGATGCACAAGCACTTTATGGTCAATGTGGTGCACTAATTTGGAGGAGTGAATGCACGCAAGAACTTGTATCTGGAAAAGCACTTTATTGCTTTGCACCACAGTTTAACCTCCCTGGCAGTATTTCCGAGTTTCGGGGTAAAGTTTCAGTACCACAAGCGGTAACCCTGAGCTACACTCGGGCTTACCATGCGGCGCTGCTCCACGATCCCTCGATCACTTACCTTGTCCTGCGCTCCCGCGATGTCCCTCCTGCAGTGTCCCCGGCAATGTAATCCGGCGGATGCCGGCATCTGTCATCTGGGTTCCATCCCCTGCGAGCGTCGGGACATACGGGGGACGGAACGGCAGGAAATTTGAAAATGACAAAAAGTGACATTCGCTAAAATCCCTAAAATAACATAGTAAAACATTACTGTATTAAACCATTTCACATACATTTTGTCCCTAGTGCTTTGTCCTGTGCCCTGCCTGCATTTGTACCGTTCTTTCTGCCTGGAAACTGAGAAACGTCCATGGCGTCCAAAAAGCGTCCCTTTTGGTCAAAAGCGCTTTTAGACCAGCTAGAGAACAGGGATAGTAAATCAGAACTACTTGCAGAATTGAGTGATAATGATTCGTGTTGAAATTCGTCATCAGACACTGAAAACAATTTTGCGACTTTGCTCAGTGATGTGCGAACTTGGCGCTATATTTCAAATTTCAGTGTTTTTGGTTTGATTATATTATTGAATAAAATTTATTATTATTATATTATTATTTTCTATGATTATTTATTAAATTATAATTTATGATTTTGTGTTTCAAGTTTTATCCTACCCAGGATGTTTACTAGACTCTTGTTCAGACAGATTTCAGTGAGTTATTCCTAAAAATTACAGGCCTACAATAAAAAAAATACATATTTCCATGCAAAAAAATGTACCGCTTTGAGCACAGAAATATGGACATAATCAGACCGCTAGGGAGGTTAATGTGAACTGAGAGAAACATTGGGATTGATTTAGTAAAACTGGAGAGTTTAAAATCTGGTGCAGCTTTTCATGGTAGCCAATCAGCTTCAATTCAATTAAACTTTGCTGGAAAAAAAAAATTAAGCTGGTTGGTTTCTATCTAGAGCTGCACCAGATTTTGCACTCTTACGTTCAAAGCAGGCTGGAGTTTCAAGATCTGCTATTCAAGCTCTTTTGAAGAAGCACAAAGAAATGGGCAATGCTGAGGACCATAGATGCAAGGCCAATAAAAAATAATGTAGCAGATGAAAGATGCTTACTTCCCTTTGACATCAGAAGATATCCAGCAGGGCCATCAACACGGAACTGGTGGAAAACAGTGACACCCATCTACTGTCTGGAGAAGTCTGGCCAGAAGTGGTCTTCAGGGAAGAATTGAGTCCAAAAAGCCATACCTTCAACATAAAAACAAAGATAAGTGACTCAACTATGTACATAAACAGACTGTAGGAACTGGGGTGCAGAAAATGGCAGCAGGTGCTCTGAGCTGGTGAGTCAAAATTTTAAATATTTGACTGTAGTAGGAGGCAGGTTTGTTTCGCCTAAGGGCTGGAGAGCGGTACAATAATAAGTGCCTGTAGGCAACAGTGAAATATGGTGGAGGTTCCTTGCACATTTGGTGCTGCATTTCTGCAAATGAAGTTGAGATTTGGTCAGGATCAATGGTGCCCTCAATGCTGAGAAATACAAGCAGATACCTATCCATCATGTCATTCCATCAGGGAGGCATGTTTTTGTCTGCAAATTTATTCTTCAACAGGACAACGACCCCAAACATGGGGCTCTCCTGAGACTCTCCCTCTTCATTTGCTGAGACAGCAACGGGAGCCATAGCAAGCTGCTTGCTGTAGGGGCACTTGGCAAAACGGAGGGGCCAGAAGTGCCAGCAGGGGAACCAAAAGGAGGAGGATGGGGGCTGCTCTGTGCAAAACCACTGCACAGAGCAGGTAAGTATGACAGATTTCCTCTGTCCTATAGCAGTTTTACTGCTACAGGGCAGACTCCCTGAACAAAATCACGTATATATTCATGAGCGCGCCCACCGGCCTGGTGGTGTTGTGATTCGGGCATTGACTGGTATTTTCATTGGTTCAATGTTCTTTAATCCTGTAAGGGATTCTCCTTCTGGTTTCTACAATATTCTTAATTGGTTCATTCCAAATCGAGGCTTGATTCTTGCTTATATTAACACGTTGACGGAGGGCGGTCTCCTAGCCCCGGAACATGTCTGTTTATGATGAAACGCATCGGGTGGAGTCTCCCTTCTGACATCATCGCGTTGTCCGCCATCTTGGTACACCTATGCATAACAATTGATGCCTGTTACTTCAGCGCTATTGTAAGTGCAATTTTGTTTTGTCCTAATATAGTACTTGTAGTTAATGCACTATGAAAGGCACCTTTTTATTATCTTTTATATGCCAACATTGATCTTAATTCCAGAATGGTTGAGTACACCAAAGCAGAGCAGTGGGTCCCATTATAATCCATCTGTCTGACGGAGTCCTACTCATATCGAGCTTATCCCGACCGCCTGTAATTAAGAGGTCTGGGATTTGGTAAGCCTTCATTTGCTCTATATTATGGTGGTGGCTACTCACGTTGGTGATTTTTGGTTGAAATGAAGAAGAATTTTCATCTTTTGCACATATAAGAAACTTTTTTGTTCACCAAGATTGTTTTGTTATTATCCTTTTCATATGAGGATTTTGAGTATCAAGGGTTCTTCAAGGATTATTATTACTTATTGTATATATTTAGTGCACTTTATTGTGTAATTTTATTGAGTTTGTATATTTAAATTGTTCACCCTTAGCGCAACAGTTTCTTTACAGAAAATAATACCCGTCAATGCCTATTGCTATCACAGGGGATATTACATTCCCTATGCTAACAATAAAAGTGATTAAAAAAAAGAAAGGAACAGTGTAAAAATTTAAAAAAAAACCCAAATCAAAAGAAATAATTAAAGCACCCTTGCCCCCCTGCTCTTGTGCGCAACTGTGTACGCAAGCATCGGCCCTGTGTTGGTATGTAAACAGCACCCTCGCCCCCCCACGCACACGCGCACCTGCGTGTGCTAGTGTTGACCCTGTGCCGGTATGTAAACAGCGGTTGCACCATGCATGTGAGTTATCACCGCAAACAACAGATCGAGGGCAGTAACTCTAGCACTAGACCTTCTGTGTAAATCTAAAATGCTAGTATGTAAAGGCTTTTAAAGCGTCGCCTATGCATATTAAAAATGTATGTAGTTTGTCGCTTTTGCACGGGGCATGCGCAGTTTTAAAGCATGTCATGTTTGGTATTTATTTACTCCGCATTACATCATCTTTTATATTTTCCCAAACAATTGGCCAATATATTGTGTTTTTGTACATTAAAATTCAAAAAAGTGTATTTATCTAAAAAAAATTTAATTTGAAAAATCACTGCAAGTACTGTGACATAAAAAATTTCAACCCCACCATTTTAAAGTAATTTTCTAGCAAAAAATACTGTTTTTTTTTCATGTGAACAAGTGGTTTGTCCTCTCAAATGACCCCTTTTTGGAAAGTAGACACCCTAAACTATTTTCTGAGAGGCCTATTGAGTCAATAGAAGAATTTTTTTTTTACCACAAGTTTTTGTAAAATAACAAAATTGTTTTTTTTTTGTTGTCACTTAAATGATATATTGTTCATAGAGATGAGCGAATCGAACTTGGCGAAGTGGAATTCGTTTCGAATATTAGGAAAAATTCGATTCGCGCCGAATCCGAAAATTAGCAGACTTCGGATCCAAAAATGGCGGCGACATGTGTGGCGACGGAGCGGGGATCTCTGGGAAGGCGCGCAGACAAGGCGCGCTGACCCATAATGCATTCATTCATGACATGTGATCGTATTAGCCAATCAGCAGCCAGCCAGCCAGCACTGTGTAATGGTGGAGCTATAAATTGCGGCCATCTTACAATTCTCCATTTGCCTCCGGTCATTCAAGAGAGACAGACCTCTCTGTATTAGGGACAGAGTTAGGGCCACAGATACTTTAGGGACACAGAATCGTTACTTAGGGACACAGAATTGTTACTCAGGGACACAGAATTGTTACTCAGGGACACAGAACTGTTACTCAGGGACACAGAATTGTTACTCAGGGACAGACACAGAATTGTTACTGAGGGACACAGAATTGTTACTGAGGGACACAGAATTGTTACTGAGGGACACAGAACTGTTACTCAGGGACACAGAACTGTTACTCAGGGACACAGAACTGTTACTCAGGGACACAGAATTGTTACTCAGGGACATACACAGAATTGTTACTGAGGGACACAGAATTGTTACTGAGGGACACAGAATTGTTACTGAGGGACACAGAATTGTTACTCAGGGACAGACACAGAATTGTTACTGAGGGACACAGAATTGTTACTCAGGGACACAGAACTGTTACTCAGGGACACAGAACTGTTACTCAGGGACACAGAATTGTTACTCAGGGACAGACACAGAATTGTTACTGAGGGACACAGAATTGTTACTGAGGGACACAGGATTGTTACTGAGGGACACAGAATTGTTACTCAGGGACAGACACAGAATTGTTACTGAGGGACACAGAATTGTTACTGAGGGACACAGAATTCTTACTCAATGACACAGAATTGTTACTCAGGGACACAGAATTGTTACTCAGGGACACAGAATTGTTACTCAGGGACAGACACAGAATTGTTACTGAGGGACACAGAATTGTTACTGAGGGACACAGAATTGTTACTCAGGGACACAGAATTGTTACTGAGGGACACAGAATTGTTACTCAGGGACACAGAATTGTTACTCAAGGACACAGAACTGTTACTCAGGGACACAGAACTGTTACTCAGGGACACAGAATTGTTACTCAGGGACACAGAACTGTTACTCAGGGACACAGAATTGTTACTCAGGGACAGACACAGAATTGTTACTGAGGGACACAGAATTGTTACTGAGGGACACAGAAGTGTTACTCAGGGACAGACACAGAATTGTTACTGAGGGACACAGAATTGTTACTGAGGGACACAGAATTGTTACTCAGGGACACAGAATTGTTACTCAGGGACACAGAACTGTTACTCAGGGACACAGAACTCTTACTCAGGGACACAGAATTGTTACTCAGGGACACAGAACTGTTACTCAGGGACACAGAATTGTTACTCAGGGACAGACACAGAATTGTTACTGAGGGACACAGAATTGTTACTGAGGGACACAGAATTGGTACTGAGGGACACAGAATTGTTACTCAGGGACAGACACAGAATTGTTACTGAGGGACACAGAATTGTTACTGAGGGACACAGAATTGTTACTGAGGGACACAGAATTGTTACTCAGGGACACAGAATTGTTACTCAGGGACACAGAACTGTTACTCAGGGACACAGAATTGTTACTCAGGGACACAGAACTGTTACTCAGGGACACAGAATTGTTACTCAGGGACACAGAACTGTTACTCAGGGACACAGAATTGTTACTCAGGGACAGACACAGAATTGTTACTGAGGGACACAGAATTGTTACTGAGGGACACAGAATTGTTACTCAGGGACAGACACAGAATTGTTACTGAGGGACACAGAATTGTTACTCAGGGACACAGAATTGTTACTGAGGGACACAGAATTGTTACTCAGGGACACAGAATTGTTACTCAGGGACACAGAACTGTTACTCAGGGACACAGAATTGTTACTCAGGGACAGACACAGAACTGTTACTCAGGGACACAGAATCGTTACTCAGGAACACAGAATCGTTGAATTAAAGAGCATGTCAGACAACACGCAGAGGAGTGTCAGAGGAGGCCATGTCTAAGGAGCGAGCAGATGTGGCAGCAGAGGAAGGGGTCGAGGCAGCACTAGTCGCAGCCAGAGGCCAGTGCTCCCGGTGTCATCCAGCGGTCGTGTCTCCACCGACAACCCTGCCGTCATCGATTGGTTGGCTCGGTCGTCTTCCTCTTCCCAGGTCACCTCTGACACCTACAGCCAACGGTCGGTGGGTACGTCAGACACAACCGTTAGTTGGCATGGCCCGGGAGCAAGCCCACTGAAATCACGTGTCCTCTGCCTGCCCCTGTCCTTTGGTGTTCCCTCACCAAGCGAAGTATCGCATGCTGTGGGCTCAGCCCCACTGTACAGTGAGGAAGAGCTAACAGAGGGCGGTCAGGAACGGGGGGAGACATCCGCCTCTTCAGCAGCCAGGCGAAGAAGTACTGGCGAGGAGAGTGGCTCGGTAGCCGGTCTAGAGACAGGTCTGTCTCCTGACCCACACGCAGCCGAGGGGGCTAGTAGTGAGGCGGAGACCCTAATTGATGATGATGAGGCTGATCGCACTTGGCAGCCTCGTCGTCATCAAGCTATTTCTTCCGCATCATCAGGAGAAGAGGGTGGCAGCTTGGCAGCGAGCAAAACAGTCGGTGGGTTGCCCAGGAGGCAGCAGGGTCGCAGCAGTGTCAGTGGAGGCAAACGGCCACGGAGTAGAGCACCAGCTCCACTGCAGCCTACCACCACGGCCAGTAGTGGTGCCGGTGTGCACGGAGGAAGTAGCAGTCAGCCAGTGAGGAGTAGCGGGGGCAAAGTTTCCTACTCGGCGGTGTGGCAATTTTTCGTCAAGCCGCCTGACGAAGTAAACGTAGCCGTATGTCGACTATGTGGCCAGAAAGTCAAGCGTGGCCAGGGGGCCCATGTTGGGACTACAGCGTTGCGTCAGCATATGCAGCGTCGCCATTCGGTGGCCTGGGAAAACCGTGATAAAGATACGGCGGTTCTGCCTGCCCCAGCCTCCGCTCCATCACCCGCTCCGTTACTTGCTCCGTCACCCGACGTCAATCGCCCTCTATCAGCCAGTCAAGGCTCCAACACCTCTGCTGAGGGGAGTTGTCGCTCGTTGGCATCTTCCGCTCGTTCAGATGCTCCTTCTCCTGCTACTCCTCTTCACGGATTCCGTCAGCAGTCTTTCTTGGAATCCATTTCCAAGAGACAACAGTTTGCGAGCACGCACCCGACGGTGCAGAAGCTGAACATCCTCCTGTCCAAGTTGCTGGTGCTGCAGTCCCTCCCTTTCCAAGTGGTGGACTCAGCACCTTTCCGAGAAACGATGGCTTGTGCCGAGCCGCGGTGGAGAGTGCCAAGCTGGCATTTCTTCACCAAAAAGGCAGTGCCAGCCCTGCATTCACATGTAGAAGAGATGGTGGGCCAGTCTTTGAGCATGTCGGTCTCTGCCAAAGTGCACGGCAGCGCCGACGTGTGGAGCTGTAACTACGGTCAGGGACAGTACATGTCATTTACGGCCCACTGGGTGAACGTGGTGCCGTCACAGCCGCACCAGCAACTTGGACAGGTCACGCCGCTTTTGCCTCCACGTTTGCACGTCCTTGGTCCAGCAAAGATGTCCGCCTCTACCACCTCTTCTTCCGCAGTGTCCTCAGCCGCCACCCCCGTGCCAAGTCCCATTACCCGACCGGCATATCACATGTGCAGGGCGCAACGGTGTCACGCTGTGCTGCACCTGGTATGCCTTGGCGAACGTAGTCACACAGGGGAGGAACTTCTGAGTGTAATGAACAGAGAAATCGACAGATGGCTGTCTCCGCGCAAACTGAAAATCGGAACCATGTTGACCGACAACGGAAAGAACATGGTGTCTGCTCTGCGTCAAGGAAGGTTGTGCCATGCGCCATGCATGGCTCACGTGTTCAATCTGGTTGTCAAGCGGTTCCTAAAATCCACCATCCCACTGCAAGACATCCTTAAAATGTCACGTAAACTTTGCATGCATTTCAGCCATTCCTACACCGCAAAGCACACCCTCCTTGAGCTGCAGCGGCAGAACGGAATTCCACAGCATCGCCCGATCTGCGACATTGCAACAAGGTGGAATTCAACCCTACATATGTTAGACCGCCTTTACGAACAGCAAAAGGCCATCACCGATTTCCTGATGTTACAAGCGGATAAAGGTACTCCCCTGTGTAACTTAGATGTCAGCCATTGGCAGCTCATGCGTGACACCTGCCGCTTGCTCAGGCCCTTTGAGGAGGCCACGCTATTCGTGAGTCGGCAGGACTATGGGATGAACGACGTCATTCCTCTGTTGCACGTCCTGGAACAAATGCTGTTAACAATGGCTGGTCAGGGTGCGGTAGACGTGGCGCACAGATCTCAACGCCACATGACCCCTGTGGGGGCAGGACAGGAAGAAGAGGAGGAGGTAGAGGAGGACATTGGTGCTCAGGAATTATTGAGTGAAATGGGTGGTTTTTCCACTCAGCGGACAGGAGTGGAGGAGCAGGAGCATCTGGTAGAGGAGGAGGAGGAGACAGAGGACCCAGACGCACCGTGGCAGTATGCTGTGGAGATGGAGGCAGGGAGTCCCTCGCATTCCTTGGCACAAATGGCCCATAGCATGCTGACAGCCGAATAATAACCATCAGACAGAGGGATGACTTTTGGCTGTCCACCTTGTTGGACCCTCACTACCGTTCAAAAATGGTGGCCTTTTTCACACCTGCTGAGAGGGAGGCCAAAATAACGTACTATAAAAACCACCTATGTAGTCAGTTGGTCTCTGCCTTTGTGCGCCAACGTCCATCCTCAGACACTGTGGGCCCTGTGCGCTCGCGTTCCACTGCCATGGCAGCAGCGGAGGGGTGGAGTGGTAGGAGCAGTGGCAGCTCCACCAGCAGCAGCTGCCTCAGTCTGCAGTCGATGATGAGTAGCTTTCTTCACCAGCGCAGTGAGGAAACTACTAACCAGCCGCAGCAGCAGCAGCATCAGGTGGACCTGGAGCAGGACCTCAAACAACAGGCTCGGGCCTACTTGGACAGCACCCTGCCAACCGAGGTAGACAATCCCCTTGACTACTGGGCAACGAAACTTGACCTTTGGCCCCAACTAGCTGAATTTGCCCTTGAAAGGCTGTCATGCCCGGCCAGTAGCGTGGCATCGGAGCGCGTGTTTAGTGCGGCAGGAGGTATTGTAACTCCACGGAGGACACGACTGTCCACCCAAAGTGTGGAGAGACTCACGTTTGTGAAAATGAATCAGGCGTGGATTAGTCTGGATTTCAAACCACCAGTTCCTGACACAACTGACTAAATCCGCCATGAATCATGCCCCAAACATGTTATTATTTTTAACAGAGGCCTCTGTATGGCCTTGAATTTAAGCTGCTTACGCTTCGCCACTCTGCCATGGGCCCCTGTACTGCCTCCTCTTGCTGCTGCCAGGTCCAGAGTGTGTCATGGGTCCCTGTACGGCCTCCCATTGCTGCTGTCTCCATCGCTACACTCTGCCATGTGCCACTTTCAGGTCTCCTCACACTGCTGGTGGGTTCCATTTTGTCATAGGGTGCTGGCAGATTACGGGCCTCCCATTGCTGCTGCCAGGCCCGTAATCTGCCATGGGCCCCTGTACCGCCTCCTCATGCTGCTGCCAGGTCCAGAGTGTGTCATGGGTCCCTGTACGGCCTCCCATTGCTGCTGTCTCCATCGCCACACTCTGCCATGTGCCACTTTCAGGTCTCCTCACACTGCTGGTGGGTTCCATTTTGTCATAGGGTGCTGGCAGATTACGGGCCTCCCATTGCTGCTGCCAGGCCCGTAATCTGCCATGGGCCCCCGTACCGCCTCCTCATGCTGCTGCCAGGTCCAGAGTGTCTCATGGGTCTCTGTACGGCCTCCCATTGCTGCTGTCTCCATCGCCACACTCTGCCATGTGCCACTTTCAGGTCTCCTCACACTGCTGGTGGGTTCCATTTTGTCATAGGGTGCTGGCAGATTACGGGCCTCCCATTGCTGCTGCCAGGCCCGTAATCTGCCATGGGCCCCCGTACCGCCTCCTCATGCTGCTGCCAGGTCCAGAGTGTCTCATGGGTCCCTGTACGGCCTCCCATTGCTGCTGTCTCCATCGCCACACTCTGCCATGTGCCACTTTCAGGTCTCCTCACACTGCTGGTGGGTTCCATTTTGTCATAGGGTGCTGGCAGATTACGGGCCTCCCATTGCTGCTGCCAGGCCCGTAATCTGCCATGGGCCCCCGTACCGACTCCTCATGCTGCTGCCAGGCCCGTAATCTGTCATGGGCCCCTGTACCGCCTCCTCATGCTGCTGCCAGGTCCAGAGTCTCTCATGGGTCCCTGTACGGCCTCCCATTGCTGCTGTCTCCATCGCCACACTCTGCCATGTGCCACTTTCAGGTCTCCTCACACTGCTGGTGGGTTCCATTTTGTCATAGGGTGCTGGCAGATTACGGGCCTCCCATTGCTGCTGCCAGGCCCGTAATCTGCCATGGGCCCCCGTACCGACTCCTCATGCTGCTGCCAGGCCCGTAATCTGTCATGGGCCCCTGTACCGCCTCCTCATGCTGCTGCCAGGTCCAGAGTCTCTCATGGGTCCCTGTACGGCCTCCCATTGCTGCTGTCTCCATCGCCACACTCTGCCATGTGCCACTTTCAGGTCTCCTCACACTGCTGGTGGGTTCCATTTTGTCATAGGGTGCTGGCAGATTACGGGCCTCCCATTGCTGCTGCCAGGCCCGTAATCCGCCATGGGCCCCCGTACCGACTCCTCATGCTGCTGCCAGGCCCGTAATCTGTCATGGGCCCCTGTACCGCCTCCTCATGCTGCTGCCAGGTCCAGAGTGTCTCATGGGTCCCTGTACGGCCTCCCATTGCTGCTGTCTCCATCGCCACACTCTGCCATGTGCCACTTTCAGGTCTCCTCACACTGCTGGTGGGTTCCATTTTGTCATAGGGTGCTGTATGGCCTCCCATTGCTGCTGCCTCCACCGCCACACTGTGGCTCCACACTCTGGTTTAGGCCCCGTGACTGCCCAAATGAGTGAAGTGTGCGGTGATTCTAAGATCGACGGCACTCATCTGCATGTCATACTGACTGACAGTATTATTTCTCTTCCCAGCAGACTCCAAGGGCATTTAAATTAAGGGTACAGTGTTCTGCACTAATATAAAGGCTCTCTGAAGCCTAGAAACACCCTTTTTATAAGTTAAATTCGCAGCGAATATATTCGCATCGAATCGAATTTATTCCTCGAATTCGCCGAATCAGCCGAATCGAATTTTTGAATACTTCGCTCATCTCTAATTGTTCACACATGCCATGGGTATATGTGGAATTAATCCCCAAAATACATTCTGCTACTTCTCCTCAGTATGGGGATACCACATGTGAGGGACTTTTTGACAGTCTGTCCACATCCCACATCCCAAAATCCGATAAACACCTTCAGGCTTTTAAAGGGCTTTATTTCCACGTTACTTCCTGACTACTTGAAATGCCAGAATAGTACAACCCCCCGCTCCCCCAAATGACCTGTTTTTGGACAGTAGACACCCCAAGGAATTTGACAGGAGGCATGGTGAGTATTTTGCAGATCTCATTTGTTGCCACAACTTTTTGGAAAATGAAGAAAGAAAAGGAAAACATATTTTTTCTTTTTTTTTAATCTTTCAAAATCTTGTGAGAAAAAATGAGATCTGCAAAATGCTCACCATATCTCTTATTAAATTCCTTGGGGTGTCTACATTCCAAAAAGGGGTCATTTGGGGTGGGGGGTATGATGCTATCCTGGCATTTCAGGGCCTCTGAAACTCTGATAGGTAGTGAGAAAGTTAAAGTTAAATGAGGAAGTTACGCACCTTTAGGCTTTCAAAGGGGTCATTGGATTTTGGGCTTCTGTATGTGGCTAGGCTCCCAAAAAGTTTCACTCATGTGCTATCCCCATACTCAGGAGAAGTAGCAGAATGTATTTTGGGGATTAATTGCACATATACCCATGGCTTGTGTGAGCAATGTATAATTTAAGTGACAACTTTGGGTTAAAAAAAAAAAATTTTTTGCTATTTTCCAAAAACCTGTGGTAAAAAATAAAGCATTCCATTAACTCAACACGCCTCTTAGCAAATAGTTTTGGGTGTCTACTTTCCAAAAAGGGGTAATTTGGGGAAGGGGTTGTGCTATCCTGGAATTTCAAGGCCTCTGAAACTGTGATAGGTAGTGAGGAAGTGAAATGAGGAAATTACACACCTTTAGGCTTTCAAAGGGTAATTTGATTTCGGTCTCCTGTATGCGGCTAGGTTCCCAAAAAGTCTCACACATGTGGTATCCCCATACTCAGGAGAGGTAGCAGAATATATTCTGGGGTGTAATTCCAAATAAACCCATGGCATGTGTGAGCAATATACCATTTAAAATGACAACTTTGTGTAAGAAAAAAAAATGTTTTGGTCACTTTCCAAAAACTTTTACAAAATAAATTCTTCTATTGACTCAACATTCCTTTCAGCAAATAGTTTGTGGTGTCTACTTTCCAAAAAGGGGTTATTTGGGGTGTTTGTACTGACCTGGCATTTTAGTACCTCAAGAAATGTGATAGGCAGTCAGAAAGTAAAAGCTGTGTAAATTACAGTATCTATACCATAGTTTGTAGACACTATAACTTTCACATAAACCAATAAGTATACAGTTACTGGGATTTTTTTTTTACCAAAGATATGTAGCAAAATACATTTTGACCTAAATGTATGATGAAATTTGAGTTTATTAGATATTTTTTATAACAGAAATAAGAAAATATAGTTTCTTAAATGTTTGGTCTTTTTTGTTTATAGTGTAAAAAATAAAAAGCTCAGAAATGATCAAATACCACCAAAAGAAAGCTGTTTGTGTGGAAAAAAAGGACATAAATTTAATTTGGTTACAGCATTGCAGAGCAATGCCGAGTAGCAAAAAATGGCCTGGTCAGGAAGGGGGGTAAATCTTACGGAGGGCAAGTGGTTAATATTGCCTTTAATACCACTTTAAATTGTCTGGCCATCAGTTATCAGGTCAATGGGGAAAAGGTTTCCATCCTGAGATGGATTTCCCCCACACCAGAAAAATTATAATCAGCCAGTGAAGTTCTTTTTTTGTTTTAAATGAAATATTTATTTATTTTTCAAAAGAAAGCAACAATACAAAATTCCATTTCAATTCTCATACTTCTAAACTTTGACAATATTTATCCCCCCTCCTTTCCTCAGCCAGTGAAATTCTTACATGTGATTTACTCCAAGGAATAGGTCTTCGCTTCATGATGCTTCCTGCATCTGTAGTCTATTGATCATGGCTCAATACACCTTGGGAATTTATGAAGCTTTTACTGGGCTTTAAACGGCGTATTGTACATCAAAGCAAGCTGGGGTGATCCCCAATGTCAATGTCTCTGTTCGAATAAATAGATCTCTGATGTGCATTATTAATGTAGCACCCTCCAGTGTGCTAATAGAATAGTGTAGTGTATTGTAGGTAAAATCATTGTGTATGACTCATTATTATTATTATTACTTCGAGTTTATATAGCACCAAAGGGTTTGCTCAGCGCTGTACAATAGAGGGGGCGACAATACATGGCACACTCATGGTAGTTTTGTGACTCTGTGATTGAAGTCGGGCTATTGCAGGTCAGCTGGATCACTCACCAGGTTGTGGCTCTATCGCCTCCTCCTGACTCTGGAGAATCATAGAACCTCCAATAAGTTGGCAAGCAGGAAGGGGTGGAGAGCTGATCTGCATGTTCATGGGAGTCCAGCCAATCCCAGGTTTATGGACTGGCCCATAAATATGGGAGAGTCAGACTGACAGAGGAGTCACGTGAAAGATTGAATGCTGAGGAGACTGTCGATGCCTGGGAGGGGTCCCCTAGGTCTGGGGGGGTGGCCTCAAGGCTGGGCTCAGGCTGGCTAAGAGGGATACATTCAGAAATAAGGCGCAAAAGGGATCAAGACCTGGAGCAGCAGGGAGCAAATAGGACAGTGTGAGTACAGCAGCACACTCTGGGCTCTATAAGGGGAAAGACTGCCACACGTACCAAACTTTCTAAGAACAGCACTGGGCCCAGTCCCGGGAGATCTTACAAGAAGCCAGGAGGGCTGGTAGTGTTTGCAGGCTGTGGAGCAGAGAGTAGCTCTACAGGGGGAGAGAAGACATCTCTGCATGTAGCTATGAAAAGTAAAGCTGATTTTTGAGGGGCTGCAAGTTCCTCACCCATAAAGGGCAGTTGCTACTGATCCACAACGACTGATGGCTGTCAGGAAAAGAACAGTCCAGGATTTGCTTTGTACATAGAAAGGAAGTGTCCCTTCCATTGTTTCAAGTCAAACTGGGCATCCCATAATCCCTATTCCCTATCCAAGTTGATTTCCCCTAATAAAACAACAAAAACCAAGCCCATGGACTGGTCATTGTCTTTGGATGCAAGTCTGTGTGAGAAATACCTGTTTCCTGGCTGTGCAGATAAAGGCTTAGGGATACCCACCATTCAGCAGCCCACACGAGGGTAGTGCTACATTATTGTGACTGCTGGGTTCATAATCCCTGCCTTGGATCTGTGCACCGTTGACATCTTCCTTATCTACTTTTCAAGATGCTTCAGATTTTCAGGTACAGATTTGTGGCTGCAAGAAGCATGCTGGCATGTCAATTGCCAAGATAAAGTCAATGACATAGTAAACCACCTGGACACTGTGTTTTGATCACTGCAGGCTCATAGGCTTGTGTTAGGAAGCTAAGCACAATCATTATGTATCATTACTAAGCAGGAAGCAACACATTTACTCTATGGGTAGCAATCAGATATGGCTTGGTTACAGAAAATGAGCAGCACATCAATGATGCCACCAGATTTTAACAGGTTTAATGATTGACAGCATACACTGCATCCTTCCACCCAAGGTCTGCCCTGTAACGTGTTTCACCAAGCCAGGGCCTACTTGTAGAGATCCACACCCGACCCAGTCACAAAGTGAAGGAATGAGAGAGCAGCTTAGAATGCGGTGAGAACTTCTTCAAAGATTTGGCTACCTTGTGCAAATGGATGTCACTGTAGGTGTCCCTTGCAGAAAATACAGAACAAGTAACCAATTCAAAATGGCAGGGAAGTGATACTGATCATCTGCATTTTCAGCAGAAGGCACAGGCAGCAAAAAAGAACTGTGAGCTTGCCCCAGTAGGCAAACTGGAATTCTGCAGAATTAATGCAGCAAAGAACAACTTGCAATTCAAATGGGCAGTAGCCCTATTCATTAGTCGTCTATTAATACAGAGGTTTACTATATATGGATTAGCAACTAATACATAGGGCTGCAGATGAATAGAATTACAAGCCAATCCTCACTGCTTTATGTCCAAAAGAGAAGAGATGCTAACAATAGGTAACATGTTACTCATTCAAGTTTCTATCTGCAGTGCAGTTTCTTCCTTTAACCCTGGATCACATCTGTGCGGCAGTGCGTGCTGCGATTTGCATGGGCACGAGAGCCCATTCATTTGAATGGACTCCCGTGCCCTGGGACACAGGAAAGAAGTCCCTGCACTACTTTGGAGATTGCAGGCCGCAGGGGGACCGAGGTTCTCAGTACGGATGAGATTTCCAGTGCGGGCGGTGTGCCATTAGAATTAATGGCACCTGCCCGTGGGTCCAACATGCCTCTGTGTGGGTGGTGCGACTGCAGGCATTTGTGCGAGTCCCGCAGCGGCACCACTCGCACAGATGTGAACCGAGGGTTAGAATTGTACATGTTAGTGCTACACTGGCACCTTGCTGGTAAAATAGGCATAAAGATAAAGCAAACCCTAATTAAAGGCAAAACCTTTTTCTTAAAATTTTGGTAGAATAGGGAATTGTTATAACCCATGACAGCTTTTTGTCATCTGTGTCCCAAAACAGGAATTGAGAGGAGATCTCTCCAAAGTGAGGAAATCTCTGATTGTAAAGGAGAAATAGAGAGGTTGAATCTCCTTAATGAAGGCACAGACAGCAATGAAAACCTAGCAGGTGTTCACATTCCTCTCTACTCTATATAAACCTAAAAATGTACCACCTGGATCATTATTTTAGGGCTACAAAACATCTCATCTTCTCCATAATATGGGGGGGTTGGAGTATGCTTTAATCCACAGAGAGAGCTAAGCATGGCTGATTTCATTGTTTGAGCCAACCCTGCATAGTGTGCAGAACACTGGATTTCTGGCATGATTAACAAGTTTTTTTGTATTTATTAAACAGATACAGTAAAATGAATTCAGTGATGTGGATGCAGCTGTAAAGCCAGAGTTACATCACCAGTGTCTCAAGGAACCAGGGAGTAGAAATACAGTAATTGTAAGTAAAAGCAAAATAATGTTTTTTTAACTAATGAATGTAGGATGACTTCATATCAGCAGGCAGAGTTGCAACCCAATGGATTTTTTAACAGTTTATTCAACTTTTTTAATAATAGATACAGAGTACATGTTGGGCACATATGGCATAGAGAAAGGAGTAATGCAGTGAGTTTGATTTACTGAAGGAAAATAGACTGTGTACTTTGCATTGCACTCATTTTCCCTAGAGCTTAATAAATGGGGTAAAGCTTCCCCTTGTAAAAAAAATGCAATCATGTGCAAGGAAAATAAAAAAAAGCAGCATTTTTGCTTGCACATGATTGGATTAAGGAAATCAGCAGAGCTTCACCACATTCAATAAGCTCTGGGGAAAATTAGTGCAACTGCAAATGTAAAGTGCACAGTCTATTTACCTTTAGTAAATCAACTCCAATGCCTCATAAGATCAACATAGGAACAAATAGAGACAAATAATAAATTTATACCAAGCATGGTAAGTATAAATTACCGTAACTGCTAAATAAATTGCAAATACAATCAACCTGATGGACATTTTAGTAAAAGGGGGAAAGGTCTGCTTTAACAAACCAAAGGGGTCAAAAAAGAGATGTGGCAGCACCCAAATATTGCAGAGTTTCCTGTTAAACTTTAATATTTCTAAAACCGTCTGTTTGCAGAACCAGGTAATTAATTCATTTCCAGTCTAGCAGCTGACACCCTAACTTTCAGTTGGTGATATTTTATCTAAATGTGAAACCACAAAGGCTATATCTTGAACTGCTCAGAATATATTTTAAAGGTATAAAAAGTAAAGAGGAAATATATGCAATGTTACGTAATTGTTGATATATACATTATGTAAGATGTTTTTCAAGGCACTTAGCTTGCAGACACGAGTCTAGATAGGTCAACCAGCTGGTAAATAAAAAGCTTGTTTTCCTCAAGTTCGTGTCCGGAGTTTTCCTGGAGTTCCCAAAGTTGCCATTACAGAGAAACTTTAAATATACGTTAAAGCGAAGTTCCAGTCACACTGTAAAAAGATAAAAGTCAGCAGCTACGAAAACTGTAGCTGCTGACTTTTAAAAAAACAGCCACACACCTGTCCCTTGATCCTGCGATGTCCTCCCCGCAGCCCATTTCACCAGCCATGCGGTGTTCCCGATGGCGGCATCTTAATTGTGGGCACCCAGATGTGACAGCTTGTAGCTTCACAGCAAGGTGTCCACTGCACATGTGCGAGTAGTGCTATGTTTTCTGAATGGCCCCGTAGTCTTCTGGGACCTGTAACATTACCCAGAAGACTACAGGGAAGGAGAGGGGGAGGAAAACTTCCTCTTCCGATCGCCTAGGCAATCACAGCGGAAGTGGGAGTGGGTACCTGTCAATTTCGGGTACCCGCTCCCCCCATGTTCCCCAAAGGTGCCAATCCTTAACGGGGAGCGGGGGACCAGTCTTTAAAGTGGAGCTTCCCTTTTTGGGTGGAGCTCCACTTTAAGCTTCCTATTTCTTATATGTAAACAACCAGAAGCATAGAAGCATCAAGTGCATAGGCTTTCTTATTCTACAGCAGGTTTAATTTATGATGAGGCTCAGTCTGTAAAGTGTAACAACATAGAACTTCAAGGTGCATCTTGATTATGTGTAAAGGGAAACAATTGTATATTTTCAGAGTGTATATTGTGAGTTATACTGCATGCTTACATTAAAATGTCTTAACTATGACCCACATTTTTTAAATGTAATTTTTCATATTTTATCAATGTAAAAAATATAAAGTTAGAGGTTAACCACTAGAGGGAGAACTCATGGCCTCAGTGCAATTAATGCTTGTGTGCTAAAAAAAATTGTTAAAATATCGGCCACTTAAGGACCGCTTTAATTAGCTGACTCAGTGATGACAAGGAGCTATAAAGCACAATCATGCTGAAGCTATGCAAAGCAAGACATAAAGCCTGCATTATGTATTTGATTATCAGATACATTAACACATATTAATTTGATTATTTGCATAAACCTGATCTATTTACCAGATTTATAAAAAAATGGAAAAGACTGTTTCATCCCTTTAAGCGTATTGTTTTGTGTAGGTCAAATGGGCACTACCTAAATGCATGTTTATTCTGTGTAATGATCAAGCTGTATATAGCACACAATGGAAAGTACAGCAGTCATTCAGAATTTTTGTACCTGAGCACTATTGTATCACACATACCTTGTGTCACTGAGGCTTACTAGTACAATAATTGTTGAGATCCATAAATATCTCTTTCTATATCAAGCTATTTTGAGACAAGAGGAAGCGTGCTCCTCTCCCTCCCCTTGCTCTCAGTCATAGCAGATGAGTCCTGTTCTCTGGAGAGAGATGAGTCAGATGCCCTTGCTCTTTCTGTCTCCAATTCTCTGCATACATTCAGACTTCATATTCGCTGTGATGACGTAAAACGAGGAGCTATACAAGTGAGAGGTCTGCTGTAGTTGCTGTCTTGGGAGGTGTTGATCTTTTTCATTTTAGCAGAAAGGTTGGCCAGAGAGATAAAAGAAATTATAGAATCGTGTTCTTGATTTGTTAGTTCAAGGACCTGAAATTAAATTGTGAAATAAAACACAGGAAATTTTTAAGTAAAAAATCTATTTTTAAAACTCGTATAAGCTTCATAATACATCAGCAATGCACCCACCCATTTTAATGTTACTGGACAAGCAGGGTAGTTTAATCAGAATATGAGGTCTGGAATAACGATTCAGCAACAACTTGACTGCTGGTTCCAGTCGGTTGTTTGGGTTTTTTTTAAATAAGCTTTAAATAATGCTTATTGCTGATTGCAAGTTGGAAATGTTGATTTAGAAATGTCCCATGTCACCGACCAGACAAAAACATGGTAATGGTTTATAGGTAGAACAATTTGTGTCAGTACTGACATTGTTCTTAATGTGGTTCTAAAGGCTGAAGGTTTTTTACCTTCATCTACCTGAGCCCAATCTCGATCAAGTGATGTGCACGAGAGCGCAGCACTCCCTGGACTCTCCCATCTCATTGACTGAGGCAATCGCAGCCAGTGACGAGGGAGCGAGAGGTGGGGCTCAATATGTCTTATGGTGTAGCTTGCAACCAGTTCTTAGTAAGGCTGGTACATAACTGACCTATGTAACAATGTTTGTGTATGTGTACTTAAAGGGTAATCTCTGGCCACACATAGCATTCAATACCGATGCAATATCTTTATAGTATAGCAGAGTGCCTGTTTGTGGGTAGGTTGAAATGCTGGTTATTGAGACAGCTGCTGCCCCAACCAGTAGAGAAACAGTTAATCTTCTTACCACATTTTCTGCTGAGCTCTGCCTTTCTCCCTGTACTGTTAATAAAAAGGTGGAGGGCACTGCCCAGTCAGAAAATATACATGGGAGAGAAGACACAGACAAGCCACAGCATGTAATCTCCAGCTGCTTACAGAGCAGAGAAAAGGGTGAGCAGTTCCACCTCAGAGAGCAAAACTGTTGTCACATTCACCATGTAATGGGGTTGCTGGGACCTACAGTCCTCCCGGAAGAACACAAGTTCTTGTGATCTGCCACTGTGGACTTGGATTTCTATGGACTCTTGCCTGTGCAGGTATTCTGGGGCAGCCACAAGCCTGAGTTAGGGATTATTTTAGGAAAAATACTTTGGTTTTGGAACTGTTATGCTGAGAGTTTTCACTTAAGCTTATGAAACTTTGTCCTTGCCTGGTCTGAAGTTACTCAAGGGGTGTAATGCGGCACACAGTCTACAGCGTGGGTCAAATAAGCATATTGGGCTATGAAGGCAACAGTGTAAGAGTTAATACGATGTAAACACACAATTGGTTACCAAAGGTAACAAAGGTCTCTGTAGAAGTCTGTCACAAGAGTGTACATGTGGCAGATGGGATAGCCTCTTGCAGGAGGAGTTGTGGTCTGCACTCTCTCTGTGAGCAAGTTTGTCTCACATATCAATGAGAGCTTCTCGGAGGTTCTCAGCCTGTGCTCAGGTACAGAAGAGAAATAGTTAACTAAGTGCATGCATGGAATCCAGTTTATTTGTTCACGTTTACATGGTGCATGTTCATCTCTAAGTTGATGATCTGCTTTGAGGTTGAGTTTTTCGTTGAGAGTGACCTCCGCCTTTTCCCAGGGCATTGATGAGCATTGCACAAGTAAAGATATCCCATGTGCAGGTCGAATGACTTGGTCTATGGTGCCTGGTGTAGCAGCCCACATATTTACTCATAAATACTCAGATGCAGGCATGGGTCCTTTTACCACAACTTCCTGGGTTCCTGGACACCCCAGGAAAGATAAGTTCCTCTGTTTTCCTCCCCCACGAATTCAGGTTGGCCACACTTGATGAGCAGAGCTGGCTGAGAAAGTGAGCTGCAGCCCTCCACTGTCAGAACTGGCATGCGGACAGCTGGGGCAGAGCCTAAAAGTGCAAAGAGAACTACTGTGGGGAACTTGTCCCCAGTTGCTACCAGATTACTCCAGTTCTGGTGGGGCGGAGTAATAACTAAATTGGTCTATCCCTCCCCACGTGGCATTTACAATCGCCAAACTATGCCCCGTCATTGGTGTCACTGGATGAAAATAGTGCCTCATCATTGAGAAATTGGGTCAGTGGATGAAATTAGTCCCCCAAGGGCCAGATAAAAGCAAGCAAAGGGTCGCATCTGGTGCCCCGGGCGCAATTTGGAGACCACTGGTCTAGACCCTACCAGGAGCCACTGTAAATAAAAGCCACAGCCTTTGTTTTAGAGCATTTAACTTTGTTCTGATTTTTAATTATTATTAAAGAAGTAAAATAAGATCCTCCTGATGTCTGCTATGCTTGGTGAGGCGGAGTGCCCCAAGGGGAGAAATAGATGCTTTTTAAACCCAGGAATCTTTCCTAGGGGTAGTAATTTTTCTTGGCTATGTTAGGGTCATATCCCCCATACCTGTCATGAGGTGAGTTGGCGCCCCGATACAAAAATTCCTTGTAAGAGGGTTTTTGTAAAAATTATTTTTGCTTTTGGAGTTTAGTTATTAGGCCTTGGATCCCTCCAGCTGTTCACCTGTGTTACCAAAGCTACCCTAGATTTCACTGAGAAGAACGCTCTTTGAGAGGTAGGTACAAATAGCTGCTTGTGTTCTGAACTGCTTTAGTGAAGTAGTGATTCTCAGCTAAACTCTCTGTTGTTATTGTGCCTTATAGAGACTATGCTATGCAGCCACGTTGCCCTGGTTGAGCCAGAGACATTTCTCTAAAGAGTCCATGTTTGTGCAGCTTTTATAAACTGCTTTGAATGTTCTGAAATGTGTGCATGCTCTTTACCATTTTCACCATGTTTTTGTATTATCGATTCTACTTTTGAACCTGCTTAGTAAACTATTACGTTACAGTAAAGCCAGCCATAGATCAAAACTGATTGTTCTGTTGATCAAAAAATGAAAATATCTCATATGACTGTGCCATCATTTGTTTCGTTTTTCTTTAAAAAAAAATCCAGCATGTTGGATCAGGCACTTTTGATTGCGGCTTGAAAATCACGTCGCAGATGACACACTAATAATGCGAAAAACGAACGATCTGACGATCGACAAGAATGTTTGTTCTGTTTTCGACTCGCCTATGGCCTGCTTAATACTAAGTGTTATAATTTGGCTGATTACCCATCCTGTTTCAATGTTATGTCCATAAGCAGCATCGTTATAATGTTTTGTCACCAATACGTGTTTTATTATGTTCCTGCGGTGGAAGTGGAAATGCAGTGGTCATGTAGTAAATCTCACCTTGTTATCTTTTCATACAGTGACCATGCAATAAATCTCCCCTTGTTATCTTGTCCTACAGCTCAGTGTTTAATCTGTAACTTATTTAATATATCTACTGCATATCATACTACTGTATTTGAGTATACTCATTTTTGACACAGAACTAATCAGTTAAACCCTATATATAACAGTATAGTTCCTCAACAACACCATAATATGGTTATATCCCTTAGCAACACTATTATATTGGTATGTCCCTAAGCAGCACCTTTATAAGGTTATGTTCATCAGGAGATTTTTTATTATTAGGTCTCTCAGCAGCACCATTAAAAGGTTATATCCCATAGAAGCAGTGGCAACATTATATTCTTAGGTTCCTCAGCAGTACCATATTATTGCTATGTCTATCAGAGACATCATTATTTTAGGTTCCTCAGCAGGATTGTTATAATGTTTATCAGTAGCATGTGTGACGTTCCCACGATTGCTATCACCAATATGGGACGATCGCGGCGTCAGACCCCTGACCTTCTCACCAAACTCGTGACCGAAGGATTAGCCAATCTAAAACGTGAGTAACAATGCCACGCCCAGCTGCACCCTGCACAACGATTTCCCAGCTAATTGGACCACAATCTATGTACCGGCAGCCTGGCAGCCTGGGACCGATTGTTACTGGGTTAGGTTAATTACGCAATTAATTCTTCACACTGCCACCACCTCTTTTTTGTACAGAGAAAGAGGAAACTCGGCAATATCAGCTATAACACTATAATGGTTGAGATAATCTTCTGTATAACACGGTCACCGCAGGCCGGTTATACAGAGGGTTAAACAAACACAGTAGCGCTCTTTTAGAGGCAGGAATTCGTAAATTGCAATAAAGAGCTATAGAAACAGTTCAACACTTTCAGAAGGAAAGATTTATTACTAAAAGGTCAAAGGGGTGAAATAAAAATATTTACAGAAAAAAGAAAGATGTAACCAATATATATATAAATGTACAGAGAGCAACAGCAAGTACTTGCCAAAGTCCTGGGTTAGCAGATGAAGTTTCAGAGCGAAAGGGCGGTCTCCCAAGTTGGTTCTGATGTTAACCGTTTCAATACCGTGCAATTTTACACCTTCCTGCCCAGGCCAGTTTTCAGGTTTCAGCGCTCTCACACTTTGAATGACAATTGCGCGGTCATACAACATTGTACCCAAACTAAAATTTGATCATTTTCTTCACACAACTAGAGCTTTCTTTTGGTGGTATTTAATCACCGCTGGGGTTTTTATTTTTTGCTAAATTAACAAAAAAAGACCAAAAATTTTGAAAAAAAAACACATTTTTCTTTGTTTCTGTTATAAAAGTTTACAAATAAATAATTGTTCTTCATAAATTTAGGCCGAGATGTATTCTGCTACATGTCTTTGGTGAAAATAACCCAAATTAGGATGTATTTTTTAGTTTGTAGGAAAGTTACAGAGTTCACAAACTATGGTATAGATCTGAATATTGATCAATCCTGAAGTACTGACAGCCAATCTAATATCTTGAGGTCCAGAATGTCAGAACAGTACAGATATCCCCCAAATGACCCCTTTTTGCAGAGTAGACAGTCCGATGTACTTCATAAGAGGCATGGCGAGTTCTTTGAAGTTGTATTTTTTTGTCATAATTTTTCGGAAAATGAAAAAATTAAAAAAATTATTTTCACTATTTTTTTTTTTACATACTGTCACCAGTGCAGTACAGCATCATCATATAACTGGCATGGCGGTGAACAGCGACACTGACTGGTGACAGTATGAACAAAAAAAATATTTTATTTTTTTAATTTTTTTTATTTTTTTATTATATTTAATTTTTTATTACATTTTTTTTATTTTTATTAAGATTTTTTTTCATATTTTACTATGACCAAAATAGTACAATGTTACCATAGTAACACTGTACTACTTTGGGGAAGTGATCAGTATTTTTTTTTTTTTACACAATTTGCTTATAGCAAAGAATTACTTTGCTATAAGCAAGCATTTACCTGAATGAAATCGATTCATTCAGCTTTTTTTTTTTTTTGTGCTTAGCTGTGATTTGGTCACAGCTAATCACATGACATGTGCATGTGATTAGCTGTGACCATTCACAGCTAGGCACTAGTATACAATGGATGGCATCATGAATGAAGCCATCCATTGTATACAACTGTCATGTGACCTGCTGTGATTGGTCACAGCAGGTCACATGGTACCGGCAACGGGAGCCGGTACTCGGATCTGTCATCGGCCGTGTCCGAGGTGCACGGGCGGTGACAGATTGCACTGCTGCGTCGCTCTGCAACCGCGCAAACCGCGCATGTGCGGGAGCACGCCAAATGACGTGCACCCGGAAAGCTGCAGCGCTTTTCAAGCCGCCAAACGGCCATTGGCCGGGCGGCTAATGGTTAAACGGGAGAATTCTTCAACTTAACTTTCTTAGACCTGACAACCCATTTTGTAGTTCCCCAGGTGTCTCTGAAGTCAAGGACCAATACCCCGTTTAGGGAGGGATCGTCTGGGCGTAGGCCTACACTAGAGCCAAAATCTTATAGTTCATATTTTGGCTCATAGCTTTCCATATGCACAAGTGGCATTCCACCTGCGGGTAGATTGTTATGCAGACACCTCTGAGGAATGATTAGATATGAAATATGAAATGATACACTGAATGATTCCGGAGATCTACTTTTCTGCTTTTCTATGTATTCCAACCAAGAAGAGTGACCTATCAAACTGTTTGTCTCCTCGTGGCTAATTTGAAGATATGCCTGGTTTTTATGTAAGTCTCTCATATTCCAAGATATGAGACATAGGGGGAAATGGATTTTAAAAGTGCTATCTGGGTTGTGCTTCGTTGGAATGTCTTTGAACTCCTGGGAAGGCTTGTGTTAGCTTTTACAAGGTGCTATATTGCACAGCTCTCTTAGGCAACCAGGCACCTTGGGCTCCCTGCTGTGCTCAGGCCTGCCTGCGACACTTCCAACACCCACACCAACCAGATGTCACTGTGGCTCTCAGAGAGGGAGGGGGAGAAATGAGGGACAACATGGAGATTTCTTAACAAAATGGAGGACTGCATCAGTCTCTGGGTGTACGATTGCGACAGCACCATTATAATATTATGGTGAAAGACATTGCCTAAGGGCACATTGACACCATAAGCAGTTATCTTCATTTTTTTCTCATGGAAAAATGCAGGTAACTGCAACAACACAGTAAAACAATAGTTTTCTATGTGTTATGTTAAGACCAGAATGCGGTGTTACACTTCAGTCCAGAGCAGAGGGATATTATGCAACATATTTGCATTCTATCACACTGATCTGCTCAGTACCTCATGTCACTGCACAACAAGTGCAGCGCACCTTGCTGTAGGGCAGTGACCGAATGATATGTCACATTGTGCACTTCGAATAAAGTTCTGTTAAGGAAAAAAAAAAGGGGGAGCTATATGATGTGATAAAATATGCATTACAAGGTCCTCACCACACAGCTCTGCAGCCTAAAACTCAGAGTGGGTAATCCCCTGTCCAATGATGGCTGTATAGTCACAAAAGTGGCACAAAAAGTGGCACAGGATATGGAGCCACTGACACAATACTGGATGCTTTATTGTGACCACTAAAAACCAATGATTGGCAATATATTCCTTCCATTGACCACTTCCCGCTAATAATGGTGCACAATTTCTTCTTCTGAACACAAATGATGACCACTATATTTCTCTCAATGACATCAATGATGGACACTATAATCTGCCAATGACCTTTGAATAACAATGATGGATACTATATCCCTCTCACTGACCACTAAACACCAATTATAGTCACTATATTCTTATCACCGAACATTAATGATGGGGCATCATTCTTTCGACTGAATGCCAATTAAGAAGCATTGTTCCTCCAATTGAACACCATTGATGGGGCACTGTACTCCTCCCACTGGAATCTGACACCAATGATATGGCACCATTCTTTTCACTGACCAGTGATACTGGAGCATTTAATACCCCATTGATAGTGGGACATTTATTAGTCCCACTGACCACTTACACCAGGGCATTTATTACTCCTCCTGACCATTGACAACAGGGAATTTATTACTCTTATTGACCACTAGGGATGAGTGAATCAGCCTGAATTTGATTCATGGGCCATTCATCAACCCCACCCAAACAATAAAAAAATGTGAACTTTAATCAAAACCGCATGGAAGTCTGTTTGAAATGAATCTTGTTTGGCCATTTTCAAGGCTAATAGGCAAGGGATTGTTAAATGAAGGGCATGGGGAGGTGGCCACTGCCATTAGGAAGAGACAACAAGGCAATACAAAGAAAAAATATACAGTGGGGAGTGGGTTTTCCTTTTTATGCACCTTTGAGGGTGACATGGGAACACCATTCTTTTGTATACATGCTTAGGGATGGCATTAATCTGTATGCAGTGCTACGGTACAATTCTTATGGACAGGGCAAGGGGGACCATATTCTGGTAACATATTTTATCAGGTGTAATTAATTTAAAAATTTTGCATTTAGCTTGGCTTAAATACAGCCGCAGCACCCCAATCTAAATAATTTCAAATTGAACAAAAGGTTACACAGCTTTTTACATCACTAGTAATAGGCCTGAATTAAGTGGTGGAAGAAGCAGCAACAACAGATCTATAAGCTATAGGAAAGTTCACTCTTACAAAAAAAAAAAATAATAATAACGCTAAAGCCCTCAATTTCATACTAGAGTATGTAATATGTAAGCAGCTTGATTGAGCTATGATGTTTAAGGGAGGGATGAGGCAGTTTTTATTATAAAATAAAAGCTAGTGTGTGTTATTGCAGAGACAACAGCTAGAAATATTGTAAAGACTCAATGCACAATATGGAAGAAGTTTTACTAGGCTAAAATTGAGGAAGAGATGAAGTCGTTTTTTTCATTAAAAACAATTTAGAAAATTTATTTCTGAGACAAATGTCTTTCAGAGCTAGAGACCAATCAGATTAGTAAAGAAGTAAAAATCAGATCAGACTCTGCTCTACATGCCACATTTAGAGATCAGATACAGCTGAATTGTGGAGCTAGATGGGAGGAGGATGTGGATTCCTTGGAAAAAGAACAATGGCAGCAAGCACTTGAACATATTCCTAGGGTATCATTATCTACTTCTCAACGGTTGACACAACTATTTATTTTACACAGGGTTCTTTATACCCCACAGCGCTTGCACGCACGGGGAAGACGTTCTTCACCCAACTGCCCTCGTTGTGCGGTACACAATGGGTCACTGATCCATATGTTGTGGCAGTGTCCCAAATTACTTCGTTATTGGACATTAATTTTCAGTATACTAAACAACATACGTTCTACACAGATCCCTATAGACCCTAAGAGTGCTATATTGGGTGTTATCCAGGAAGAGGTATTACCCTCAGATTATAATATGTTATGGATCAGAACCCTGTTTCTTGCTCGCAAACTTATTTTCCAAAAGTGCTTATCTCCTAATCCTTCTACACTAACACAATGGAGAGAAGCAGTGAATTTTACAATCAGAGGGAAGAATTAACATACAAGCATAACGGTTACCCAAAAAAATTCCAGTATATAGCAAAAAAATATACAGTATATACAATGTATATTTGTATAGATACTGTGCATACTTTTCATACATGACAAAGAGCTCTCAATGCACTGTGGGTTACCTAAAGAGACAATAAAATAAACAAAGATTGCTTCTCTTTCATTTGCCCAATTAAAACCTCATCCTAAGCCATCTGACAAGAGGTCATTTAGTGCTGTCAAGATACTTTGCATGTACAGACTTCTTTTAGCATAGGTGAAACTTACTCGTCACATGTGAAAATGAGACTAAAGGGTCACCTCCTGGTTAGATAAAAGACTGCATATGAATATGCAATATTGAATATTTACTGTAATTGGTATTTCAAAATGTTTATTTTGAGCCCTCACTATAATAAACACAGGTAAAGCAGAAAATCCATTTAGAGAAGCCTATGAACAGTCAAGGTTTCTGATTACGTTATTTAAGATGGACCTACATTAACGGGTTCTGTAAGCTGCACTGGTGTGTTGAAAGACTTAATGAGTTTCCTTTCCCAGTGTGAGTGTTTTTCTTTTTTCTCATATGCTTCTCAACATTACTCAGCAATAAGCAAAAATGTAAAACGGTATTCATCTGGTTACTGGCAGAGGAAGCAGTGGTCTAATGAGAACTCTCTAAAATAATGATTTGCTATTAAAATATTTTCTAAAAAAAGATCTTGGAGATGTCTGTTTAACTTGCAGCTCATGGTTAAGCTACAGACCCCTGGAACCTTGAAACATTTTGATAAATATAGTATATCAATTTCAAAAGCTGCAAAAACGTTCAGAATTGGATAAATTAGCTGAGATGAATGTTTTATATTAAATATGCAAAATAGCTCCAGATAAGTATATTTCATTTAAATATGACCCATTCCATCTCCAGCTTGATTAATATATTTTAAATGAATCTATACAAATGTGAATATATATGTATGTCATCTGACTTGTGTCCAGAACTCTTTACTATAGTCAATGCAAAGCTGATCAATCACATATGTGTGAACACTGCTCAACAATGACTTACTTACACAATATTAACAGAACCCCCTCCCCCACCACACGCACACCTCCAGGCACCAACTTGCTTACTGCCCAGGAAATTGACAATCATTTCAAAAACAAAATTGACACAATTTGTGAAGAGATATCCAGCGTCCAGTTTTCCCCTCCAACCACCACACCAAGTCCCACACCCCGTTCAACACTTTCCTCTTTCAACCCTGCTACCATTGAGGAAGTTGCCAAAGTCCTTTCCACTGCCCACCTCACCACCTGTCCCCTCACAATTACTGGGACCATCTTCCTGCTCCACCCTGAACTCTCTAACCCACATCTTTAACCTCTCCCTCTCCTCTGTTACCTTTCCCTCCCCGCTCAAACATGCACTGGTCACCCCCCATAATTAAAAAACCCTCACTAGACCCCACTTGTTTGATTAGCTTAAGACCTATCTCCCTGTTCCCATTTGCCTTCAAGCTTCTTGAATGCCTTGTTCAGGGGTGGACTGACCATTTGGAAACTCGGGCACTGCCCGAGGGCCCGGGGTCAGTAGGGGGCCCCATGATATGCCCCTGGTACCTTTTTTATAGGCTTTTTTGAGTTTGGGCAAGGACACAGGGGCCTCATGATCCCCTATTGCCCAGGGGCCCCATGAGTTGTCAGTCCACCCCTGGCCTTGTTCATAACTGTATGAGTTGCTACCTCACTTTTTGCCACATTTCTCTCATTGCAGGGTTTGTTTAAAAATAATAAATAACCCAGCTGTGCAAGTGCATAAAAGGTTGGACAGCATGAACTTTTTATTGGTCCACTGGCACAGGTGTGAGGAGCAATGCCCTAATGGGGTACTTAAAGCCAAAATATATATTTTATAGTTTTGTGTAGAGTTGTGAGCGGTCAGAACCCTTGTCAGGTTTTCATTGCTGTGGTACATAATGAAGGGGTGTTACAGGGTGCTACATAAATAGATAACGTTCAACTGAACTTTCAGTTTAAGTCAGCTAAGTCCATTCTATTTGCAAAGGACCCCCTGCTAAGTCAGACCTAAAAGTCTACTATCAGCAAGCTCATATCACCTGCTGATTGGAAAGCTCTAGCTCTGTCTCACAGGGGGGGTGTTAGATCTCTGAAGACTGACCATTGCTTGCACAAAGACAGAGTCCTTTTCTACAGTATGCTGGCAGGGGACAGGCTTTTCTACTCAGGCTATGGCTGATTTCTAAAGAAAACCAACAGTAAGACTTTGTAAATACATTACAGGTGCATTAAAACACAAGGTGTACAGTAGTTGAATTTCATGGGGCTTTGTAGGCTACACACTATGGCCTGATTGTTTATGAATGAGATGGGCCACAGTGTACATGGCAGAGATATGCATGACGGAGAGAAGATAGCGATATCCGCTCTCCATTATATATGACCCTCCTAATCTCAGCGCTCTCTTTTAGTACACACTTAATGCTCTGCCCTGTATAAAAAATCTAAATGGAATCACTTTACTCTGTTTCTGTTTTCTAACAGCTTCCCCATAAACACTAAAGAAAGTTTGCACTCTCTTTACCAACCAAAATGCTCTGCCAGCTGGCCTGACCCTTACTGTCCTTTGTAATTTCCTAGATCAGCAGAGAAGCAACATTAATATTCTTTGTGACACCTGGTACATGCAGCTATAATTAGCAGAGCACATCAAAGAATAACTGAGCTAAGGAATTTATTTTATTGCTGTTCTTGGAGATGGAAGACATCTTTTTCCAGGTATAGCTAGAATGAAAATTTATGCTTAGCCAAGGGATTAAATAGGAACTCACGAAGCACTAAAACAGTCTCAACAGACTAATGATTTACAGACGATGGAAACTTGGTACAAGATGGATTTTGTATACCATCCTTCATATCAACAGCGAGTACTGACATATATAGTAGAGGAAAACTGTCATCAGATGATCTGATTTCCCTATCTATATAATTGTTCCAGATCAATGAATCAATTATTAAAGCAGAAGACAGCTATGACAGGTTATGTATTTCTCTGCTGAGATTTCCTCTTTCAATATGATTTACTACTCAATGATTTGGCTCCTCTAAATTGAGTCAGAAAATGTCTTCTGAACCCATAGATAGATAGATGTTCTTCTAAACCTTTCTTTGAGCCAAAAATAAACTAAAATGTTTGCTTTGAACTGCCTGGCTGAGCAGGAGTGCACACCTGTCACAGTTCTAAGTGTAAACTTTAAAATGCCCCTTTCATTTGAGTTTCACAGCCATTGTTAGAGCGGCTAACAAGGACTTACTTGACCCTCTTACCTGGAGAATTAAAGTGGTACTAAAGCCAAATAATTTTTTACCCTAATGCATTCCCTGCACGTCTTCTCACAGCTCCGGAGCGAGCATTCACTGTGTGCCCCCATAGCATATCAAATTAATACATAAATAAATAGTCCATAAAAAATTCATGAAATCTCAAGACAGACTGGAGCTGTGAAATTTCTTGGCACTGGTGTGCGCCGCCACATGACTCACCACCTCCACCTGTCCAAACTGCTTACTGGGAGTTATTATCCTCAAAATTGTAAGAACTTGCCCTTCAGAGGATTTATCCCCCTTCCTGACCAGGCCATTTTTTGCATTATGGCGCTGTGCCCACCAGTGCAGCATCATCAGTGCACATTAGTGAAGAAGAAAAATTTTATACCAGAAACGAAAAAAATTATTTTTTTCAACATGTTCGGTCTTCTTTCATTTGTTTAGCAAAACAATAAAAACCCCAAATACCACCAAAAAAACCTGTTTAAAAAAAATGATAAAAATTTCATATGGGTACAGTGTTGCATGACCACGCAATTGTCTTTCAAAGTGCGACAGCGCTGAAAGCTGAATATTGATCTGAGCAGGAAGGGGATGAAAATGCTCAGTATTGGAGTGGTTAATATAGGGCAAAGTTAAAAAGTTGACTTTATTACTGCTTTAAGGTGTATGTAAATGTGGTATTTTGTTCTGGATACAATAAGAAAGTATTAAAACCCCTGTCTGTTTTATTTGTCTGCGACTGAGGTCACAACAGGGACTAAGAGGAAATCTCTACAAAGTGAGAGGAACTACCCTCTAAGTCCTCATGCACACTGGACGTTTTGCTAATGCTGGTAATGTTAGCTGCGCAAAGTCACGTTACAAACGTGAGTTTTTCACCTATTTTTAACATTTTTGCATTACCGTTTAGCTGCGTTTTCCCACATTTTGCCGCGTTTGCAGTTTTGTTTGCATTTTTTACATAAAAAAAGGTCCAAAAACACCGGTTTGCGGCATTATACTGCATTTTGCCGTGTTTTTCATACATTATGTATGGCTCTATTCACACCGCACCCTCACCAAAAACATGCAGGACCCTTTTTTGGTCTGCACTAGAATCGGATCGCATAGGTATTCACACCTAAGTGATCCGATTCTGCACATCGCACCACGTTTTGCGGACCGATGTTGGGGTGTTGTTAGCTTAACACGCACACCCCCATTGGTTTGTATGAATGGGGTGCGATTATGATGCGGTGCGGAATTCTCACTGAAAACGCTGAGAGTTCCGCACCGCATCAGTGTGAACCAGCTCTGAGTCAGTTGTCCCCATTGGAAGATTTCCCTTCATCTCTGACAACACCTGAGAAATTTGGATTTCCAATCACTTTCTATCCCAACAAAAACTACTACCAATAGAGAGGGTGAATGAACAGTGAAAACCTGACAGGGGTTGGAATCCATCCCTACTCTATCAAAAATAAAAGAAGTTTTTGCTATACATATATTTCAAAAGAAAAATCTGTGATACAATGGGACTCCACTAGCGAAAACTGTGGCCAGAGTGTTTTCTTTTCCATGTTGCTGCAGTCTGGACACACAACACTAATTGTATTCAGATCTGTTGAAGATGCAAATTTTGAGAACAATCTTAAAAAAATCATAACAATATTCAAACAATATAAAATACCACTATTAAAAATTTGCAAGATTTCCCTGAATATTGTTCATCATTCTCATTATTTGTATTAATGATGATCCGATTATACACAGATGTCACAGGAACTGCATAAGCGCCACACTATAATTGTTCACATCGATAATGTCTGTCATTAATGATATATGAGGATAGAGTTCTTTCTTGCTGGAAAATCGGTTTGTCTGGTATCTTCTAGTTTAACATACTCAAAAGTGTATCTGTGGTCAAAGTTTAACATAATTCATTTCTACATTGTATTTTAAGTATTTTACTGACAACCTGAAAAATGACATTAAAAACTAAGACAAATATTTAAACAGTTTAAACACAATATGTAAACACTGACAATACCCATAACAAGTAATTTTACTGGTTTACACTCACAAAAGGCAACACTGCATGACAAATTATCATCCCCTGATATTTACAGACAGTTGTAAAAATCACTTATTTTTACAAACTGTCCATACATTTATTGATGGTTGCCAACCCTGGGCATGTAGTCACTATGCCCTGTGAGTAGGCAATGATGTGTCACACATTGCACAGAGCCTGCCTTTTGAACTACAGAGGTACTGGGAGAAGGAGTTTCAGGAGCCGGAGTCAGTACAAGAATTACTGCTTGCATGCAGCAAGGTTCCACAGGATATGTAGAGCTTAGAAATGGAAAGTAACAAGCTGCATGGGAATCCAGAAAGTTGTGGAAAGAGACGGCCAACAGACATTCAGTACACCCAACACAAAAGGAGATTTTTCATGCAAGCTTATATTGTCAAAAGTAGCTATTATTTCCATTCATAATACAAGCTGGTGTTCTAAAATGAAAGGGTATGCTTTGAACATAGATTTCCATTAAAACAAGTATATGTCAAACGACGTTCACATTCACTCAATAAGTAATACTGACAACTCAATATACATTGTCAGTTTTACTTTTAAAAGTTGGTGCATGACTTTTTGATACATATTTTTATATGGCAACAAAGCACTGAGTATTTTAAAGTAGATATACTGCTGGTGTTGTCTTTTCTTCACCATTTTCTTTAGTGTGATGGCACCTGCCCTAATAATGGGATACAATCCCCAGTAGCTTTGAAAGTCTTATCACAACACCCTCAGTTGATCTTTTTTGTTAGAGATTCTGTATATACTACAGAACAGACAGTGCACTATCCACATGTGTTTATCTGCTGCTTCTCTGCAAACAGGAAACAGGAACTTTATTACAGAGAAAAGACATAGAGTTTATCATAAAGATCAGCCACCAACTTATAAATGCTGCCATCAACTGGTTGAAGAATATATCTTTACTGAATATTGATATACAATAGTTATAGCATAAAAATACATGAACATTGTATTCCAACATTTTTATTATTATCTACCAGTTTATCAGTTGTGGAACTATTTTTGCAAATGAAACTCCATTGAATCTACATATTGGGCAAAATATCACTTGAGCTTTCTTACTGTTTTTTTTTTTTTTTTTTGAGAGTTTTAAAGGGTGTTTCCACTTTTGCAGTCAACGTTGAGAAATTCCCACTATATGTTTTTATGTGTACCCATTTAGATGTTTCTAAGGAGAAGATTCCAAGAATTTCTGGAGCATGTCTTTGTTCTCACACAGAGTGAGCTATACCTCATTAAAATACAATGCAAAGTGGGGTTTATACATTTTGAATACATTGTTAGGACAGTTTACAGCTGATAATGAAGCACAGTACAGACAGAGTTAATTCCGTTAATTATTATCTCAACAGCCCCCTTCTAAATATTACAAAGCAGGGAGAGCATGTAAGGATTTTTAAGGAAGTAAAGAGCACTTAAAGAGGTAACCAGCAATGTTTAAATTATTATTATTATTTTACAGGATTTATATAGTGCCAACAGTTTGCTCAGCACTTTACAATATAACGGGAGACAATACAGCAAAAATATAGTTCAATACAAGAGGGAAAGGAGGGCCCTGCTCCTTGGAGCTTACAATCTAGGAGATATATTTTCTTATGTTATGCTATGTTAATGGGAACATATTACAAATATAAAGTCAGTGTTATCCTAATTTGGGTACAGAAGTGGAAATAAACTTTAAGAGGTCTGGCTTCTACAGGCAACCAATACACTTTCCTATAGGACCCTTCTGAGACAGGAATATCCTGGAATTTGAATTACCTGCAGTTACTTATGGTGACCAACAGGTAATTCATTCAGCTTTAAGCAGTGAACAGGAAAAACATGACATCTACTAGAGGCTACGGTGGATAATGCTGAATTCAAATATATATTGCCTGTGTTGGACTTCATAGGGATACAGCAGAAAGGAATACTGGAGTATCACCAGGGGTGATGTTATTATTACATTACAGAATTTATTTAGTGCCAGCAGTTTGCTCAGTAATTTACAAAATAAAGGGAGACAGTACAATTCAATACCAGAGGGTTAGGAGGACCTTGCTCACGAGAGCTTACGATCTAAAAAATGTTAGACTATTTCTGTGCTTTGTGCTGCTTTCCACCAGATCATGGGAAAAAGAAAGCACTTCATCATGCCCACATTCATTATGCAGTATTGGAACACTGGTTTAACCCATACACCACCCAACTATGAGACACAGACATACAGCAACTGGAGCACTCACGGTGCATCAAAACCAATTGAAAAATCTAGCCTGAGAATGCAAATGAGTGGAACTGACAGTCTATGCTGCACTGTGCAGTTATCGTGTTGTGGGTGCACCTTGTGAAAAAAATGCTGCTCTGTTCTCATTACCTACAAGGAGTTCAGGAAAGAGTTAACGCTGCTTGATTCTCACTCCCTAGCTGTTCTGTGCACACAGAGTGACGTCACGTGTGTCACATGACGCGCCCTATTAAGCACTGGGAGCTGTTCTGGTGCTGAAACAAGTATCTCCATCCTAGGAGGGAGATATGATCAGCCTGCATCCCTCTGACTGAAGCACACAGGTAGGGTGGTGTTGGATTATTTAATCATTTGTAGCTATGTGCCAGATAGCTGTTTTCTGCAGACGGCACTGTTATATAAAACTTTGCTGAACTGATCTCTACAAGATTAAAGTCTGTGTAACCATCTCTCTACCCATCCATCCTTCCATTTATATATAAGAGAAAGGGCTCTCTTAGATTTATGTAAGTGGCATGCATTCATTAGTTTGTCTACAATAGCAATGTGATTCTTTATTTTGCAATGTGTGTGTGTGTGTTTGGGTAGAGAAAAAAACAAGACAGAGATTTATTTTTTTCCATGTGTCCATTTGTGAATAGGTATGTATAGTCGTCTCCCTCGTTTTCTCTTTCTCTCTTTGTACCATTTGTTTCCCCATCTGTCATTTTGAATATTATGTTCTGTTTCTTTATTTTTCTTAACTTAGTTATGATATGATAAGCGTGGGAGGTGTTCGATGGGTTGCCTGTTGCTATGCTGTACATGATACTGAGTAGAAGATTAGACAATAGCAATCTGCTTGTGTGATAGACTAGACATCTCTACACTAGAGCGTTATTCATCAGACTCAGTACAAACACTAAATTTAAACTGTCAAATAATGAATGAGATTAAGCACAGGCCCTAATTAAAATACTCCGGAGGCATTGAGCAGCAGTGATATAATCACCATTCATTATTGCAGATAACAGATAGATTTGTAAAATTCCAGCAATTGTTTCCTTATGACAGCATACAAACTGTACATATTTTCTACCTTCTGTATAATTCAAAATCTGCATACGTGGGTACAGACTACAGAGACTACAGAGATATATGAAGCTCTAACTTAATTAGAGCATGCAAATGAATATTTAGCTGTTTCCATAGCAGTGGTCATTATGCCAGATTGCTTACATTTTTTATGTCAGGGATGAATCCAGCAAAATTCTGTTGTTCATGATTATGGATAGCAACAGGTTTTCAATATCTCACTCATGACATAGTCTTACTTATATATGCAATGGAAAACATTTACAGCACTTTCATTCTTATGTAAAATACACAATTATTTGAAAGCAGAAACATGTGCTTTAATAATATTTGTTTTATTAATTTACCATCCCTTCATAGATAGCAATATAATATAATATAATATAGTAGGATCATGGCAGATGTCAATGCATATGGTTTATTTAGTCTATCAAGTTTAGGTGCTCATGCAACAGTGTCACAGACAACCTCTCAGTACTGGAAATAAATATAAAAAACTTGAACAAATGTTAATTTAGTAATACAGAACAAAGCAGTGATGGTGTGCAAGGTGGAGCAGCCTATGGTAGTTTATCAGATTCCAAATCAGATTAGTTTAGTAAAATATGAACTCTGATTGGTGTCTATAGGTTACTGCATATTGTGTATTAATCTCATTAAATATTACAAGAAGACTATCTTTGATAACCATTTTATTGATATGCACAGTCCTTATAAAATAGGATACATTAAACTAAAATGATAGTGTTGTCCACAGAAAACAGGCAGATGCTTAATTTTGTATTCCTAACTGTGCTAGTAAATTAACAGCTGGGGTCTGGCTGTTATAAACAATAAAACCTCTTCACTTTGGTTTCAGTATACATTATCCTTTGTTTTAGTCACCAGTCACAATCCTACACAATTTGAAAGGTTGTTTAATACAAAAAGGTTGATCAACTGGTACACAGCATTTGTAAAAATCCAAGTCTCAGCAAGATCTGATGGTTTTAGGCTCATATTGAAGTTCTTCAATAGCTATAGAGTCACATGGGTCTTAAACTTAATTTGGGGCTTAAACTGATAGAAGTTAATTTCTCGGGTAAACATCATCACAAAATGCTAAACACGGGCATCTGGTCTGTTTTGCTGTAACTGGATTTCAGGCTAATCTGATATTCTAGGTTACAGCAACAGAAGATGCAGTGCACTGCAAAAAAAACACACGACTCCATAAGATGCATTATTGCTATCATCTGCCTTACAATTTGGTCCCCATGCAAATGATCCCCTGGCCCGTGGGCGGTTCTGGCTCCTGTTATTAAGCAAAGATGAAAAGCCTTTGTGGGAGAAAGCCAATACTGCAATCATCTCTGCATTACATTTATATAGTAGTTCCTCTTTAAGCCTTCACACATAAACCTAAATCCAAGGCAAAAGTTATTTAGAGCACCCAGCAATCTATAAATACAAGCACATTAACTGTGTTGCTATAAGTAGACTGAGCTTTCACAGGCAGAGATCAGTGCATGACAGAGATTAATTATGGATGGTTAGATGTTATGAAGCACAGTATCTGATACAGCACTTTGGATCAACAAATAAATCAAACAGATCAATTAGTCCATTTGTCATTACTAACTTGTGATTTTAATGGTATGAAAGTGCAGGTAATGACATTTTCCCATTAGGATAATAATTTGTTTTATTTTTTTGCAAAATAAGCAGTATATTTTATTCTTTGCTGTGTACTCATCTTAATTTATTTTGTAGGAAAAACTGACCATCATGTCATCTCAGAGGAATTACTGTCTTGCAGGATGCTTATCCTCATGCGTTTTGATCATTCTAATGTCCTTTTCTGATGCTGCATCCTTTCAATATTACCAAGTGCCACAACAGGACCAAGAATACAGAATGAGGTCTTTGCAAAGGTTGCCAAGCCCTGATATGCTGAAGGCACTGGAGTACATTGAGAACCTCAGGAAGCAAGCAAGCAGAACTGAGAACCTCCCTGACTATACCTCTTACCAAGGGGCACCCTTCCTCTCAGAGCAGAAGGACACCCAAGCCCTTTCAACAGACACTGCCAAATCTCCAACCACAGATGATGAGTCTGAGTGGATGAGAGCAATGTTGGAAGCCTTGATGCAAGCTGAAAAAGAGGCAAAGGTTTCACCACAAGAGAAAAATAATCTATATATGGACAAGAACATACCACCTGAGTTAATTGAAGACTATGACTCAAACAAATGGTCTGAGAAGAGACCTAAAACTGGAAAGCTTTCTTCAAGGTTATATGATGACTACTCTCGGGACAATCCTCTGAAACGCACCAATGAAATTGTGGAAGGGCAGTATACTCCTCAGAGCCTAGCCACTTTACAGTCTGTCTTCCAGGAACTGGGGAAATTAAAAGGTCAAGCAAACACTAAAAGAGATAGAATGGAGGAAGACCAAAAACTTTACAAGGATGATGAAGACGATTTGTATAAAGCCAACAACATTGCTTATGAGGATGTAGCTGGTGGGGAAGATTGGAATCCTATTGAAGAAAAAGTTGAAAGTCAAACTCAAGAAGAGTTAAAGGAGAGTAAAGAGGAGGTTGAGAAGACAGATGATATGGAGGAAGAAATTAAGAGATCTGGGTTGTTGGGGTTGCAGGATGAAGAGCCTGAAAAGGAAACTAAAGAGCAAGAAAGTGAAAATCTATCAAATCTGATGAACACATATTTAAAGATGTGGATGAACAGGATGGATAAAGGTAAGCAGAACCCTGATAGGCGCTCATTAAAATTTTCAGGAAAAGAAATTGACCCTGAAGCTATTTATCAGTTGATTGATATATCCAGAAACTTACAAATCCCCCCTGAGGATCTTATTGATATACTGCGTGATGAAGATGGCAGGAAGTTTGGTGGAAGATTAGAACCTGAAAAAGAAGTTGATGTTCCTGAAGACCTGGATGAAATAACAGAGATCACTGATAAAACGAATGTCTATAAAAACAAGCAAGGCTTTGTAAGGCAACCTATATCTCCTGTTCTGCCTAATGTCCCTGAAGGCCTTACAGTTGAAGATATGGTGAATCTTATAGGAGCTGATAAGTTACAAAATCGATTTAAACAAAATGGATTGCAAAGACCCTACCCTATGCTTGGCAAATCCAAGGGACACAAAGCTATTTGGCCCAAAGATTCTGAAAAGAGGCAAATGGAGTATGAACCAAGGCCTGAAAAGGAGGAGGAACTAGCAGATTATGTTGTAAAGATGCTAGCTAAATACCCAGAGCTTTTAGGTAACAATCAAAACAAAAAAATGCCTATTCCTTATTCTCCAGGTGATCTTCAGGAGCTAGAAAAGCAATATGAGAATGCTTTGAGAGGATATGTGAATATGCGTGGTTATCAGGATTTAGAGACAGTTTCCAGTAGTAACAGAAGGCTGCCGACCAGGGATAATGATGACACACAGAACAAGCAGTATATAGATGAGGACTTGCTTATGAAGGTCTTGGAATATCTGAATCAAGAGAAAGCAGAAAAAGCAAGAGATCACAGTGTTAAAAGATCTATGGAAAATATGTAAATTTTTGCATTATCCGACTCCATCAATATTTATTTTTTGCTCTGTTTTTGTTTTTCTTGCTTTAACTTACTGAATGAAGCCAAGGCCCTACTTTCACTAACGGAATGACCAGTTGTTAGGATGTACACAATTTAATCATCCATGTTCATCAAAGTAGTAAAATTATATTTTTTATCCACTAAATACTTTTATACATTTGAGGACTCTTACCCAAACTTTGGGAAGCCACTGAAAATCTGATTTTTCCTGAATTTAAAAGTGCCCAATTACATTATTCAGAAATCTATATGACCCATAGTATTTTTGCAATGACTCTTTAGTTTTTTTTCCGTTACTTCTGAAAGTTGGAGATTCATTTATGATTTATTTATGAGGCTGATATTACAAAAATTGAACTTTAAATTAATGTTAATTAGTGGATCGTTTGTAGAAAAGAGAAATGTGTATTCAAGCATGAAATAATGAACTGCAAGCATTGCTCTTAAAAGAATGCTATGAGTGAGGAAAATGCGAATTATAATATGACTTGATGTGGAGCATCTATGAAGTTAGCCCACTAAAATGGAATAATAATAATAATTTATTTCTACAAATTTTTTTAATAACATCTCGCTCTAAAAAATCCTAAAGACATTTTCCATGAGATAGAAGTGCTAATGGGAAACATTATTATAGGTTTCTCTTCAGTTCCTGTGTCCACTATTCTATCCATCACAGGTAACTTTAAAATACATGTGAATGATGTACTGCAGCCCAAGTTGAAAATTATAAATACTTTAATATTTATTAATATATATAATAAGTCAAATAACAGTACAAATTACAGTAAACATTTACAACTAGTCATCTTTCCTTGTTCTGACTGCATTATCTTTCTAACAAGCTGGCATTTGATTGGTTGCTATGGCACAGTACATGATTCAACAAAGCCTGTCTCTGCTCCCCACTCCCTATACCAATGGAAGCATTATCATTTGTATTTCAACCATTAAGACGACTTCATGGTCACATATTTGCTATTTTGGATGAAAGATCTATTAATATACCAATTATTATTATTATTATTTTTAATATTAATTAAAATATTTGGGGGGCCCTATTTCACATTTTGCATCAGAGTTGCAAGAAGTTTGGATACACCTCTATTATGAATTATTTTAATATGTTCAAAATAATCACTCTTTGCACTGCCTTATTAAAGAAATAAGTCTGTAGGCCCATCATCTACTTTCCATGTTCCTTACAATATAGAGCTGTGTCAGTACTAGAAAACTATAGTGGTCATACAATATAAAATCATATCAGGCATATCAAATAGCAGATTATATTTGCGCCTTGATTAGAGTAAAAAAAAAAAAAAGTTCAGGATAAAGTTTTAATGGAGTCTGTAATGGAGACAAAGACTGAGAGATACATTTGTCCCTACCAGACCTAGTTTGAGAGTCTTGAGGTGTGAGAGAAGGAGCCACCTCTCCTTTGTCACCTAAAACATTTTAACAAAGCTAATCCTAATTGTGACACATCAGCTGGTTCAACAACACAGGAACATTAACAATTACTTAAAAAAGAAAAAATAACCAAAGCATTGCAAACACTACCTAAATATAAAGCTTCACAGAAATTAGGTAAGAGAGAAGATATAATTTAATTAAATATGATAGTTTATAATCTCTAATAGGTATAAAGTGATGAAATGCCATACTACCTCTTTACTTATGACACAATATCGTATTATAAAAACATCAGAAATGTACTATGTGGTAGGCATGTGATTAATAGTATATAGTGAACTTTTACAGACTACAGAGCATTTCCAACTATGCTCTAACATATCAGTCCCTTCTCTCTGAACATCCCAGCTTCCACTTCCTCCAAGATCGGCTCAGTATAAGTGTTTGTTGAATGTTGTCAACCTTAGCTGCCGACTCACTATAACATATCTGCTTGAAGAAATTCTAGGGATACAATGCATTGTATTCTCATGACTACATACTGTAGCTTTTCAAGTCCACTTCAGAAACTCCTGACACTAGCCAACTCTCTGATTTCTCACATGATTTTTTTAAATGATTGTTTATCTATTTTGTTACTGTTTGTTGTGTATCGTGTAGTACTGTAAAAACAAAACAAAAATAAAGCATTCTGTATATTTGAAGCATTTATCATCTTGGCAGATATCCTATTGATAATCAGATAACAGTCTATGTCAAGATGGGGAGCACATTGTATTGCTTTTGTTATGCACCTGCACTTTTAATCTGCTATTACTTAAAGAGAAACTTACACTAACTAACTAACTAACCAGCTAACCCTCTTACCTTGACAATTGTCTAGTTTAAACCACTACTCCTTTCCAGCACTGCAGGTTCCATGCCACCATCTTCTCTTCTGACCTCATCAGCAGTCAGCCTGCCTTTTCCAGGTTCTTTGAGCTGGCCTGCCGACGACGCATAATGCAGGGATTGACCCAAAGCCTTCTGGGGTGCATGATGTCTGTATCCCAGGGGAGGTTTGAGTGGGTGGTTATTCTTGCCTGGGCAAAAAGCCCAGGGCCAGGACCATGCTTTATTTAGATATGTCTGGTGATGAAAAAGTCTACATGTGCACCAACATTTGTATATATTATACCAAAAATTAAGCAAGCCTTTTGCCACCAGGCCTCACTTGACTTTTATGGCTGACACCTGTGTTACATCTATTTTATTACCAATAACATAGTAAATGAGGGAAAAAAAGAAGTTCAACTTATCCTAATAATTTTACTACTGTTGTCTAAGATAAGGGAAAACAAAAACCCATTTAGGCAGCTGCTAATTTATCTCTACAGCAGGAAAAACAAAATATGTCCCTACTCTATCAAGCTTTAAAATATCCCACAGATATCTGTAGTAGTAATATCTGGTGCAACATGGGACAACTAGTCTCTGGATATGACTACATGTTCTACAGTCTAGATGCCATACTGAGTTCCTTATTAGTATAATGTACAGTAGCAGTAGTATATTCTGTTTTATAGTATAATTATTAACCATTTAAAAACCTAAAATATCTAAACAAGTGTATCACACTCATGGGCACTTTGTTTACATAGTATTTTATTATTTGTCTTTACATATGAATGTATATATTGGATGTTTGTGAAATAGTTTTAGATATTTTAGGTTTTTATCCATAGGTCACAACTCCTAATTGAGCAACACTGTGTTATTTATCACTGTACATTATTATTTTAGGGCAAACACAAAGGATTTCACATTTTTAGTTGTACCAAGAGGGCACTTGAGACAAGTTCAAAAAGAACTTCTCTATGGTAAAATAACATTTTGATGTTTAGGTATCAGCAAATATCTCTAACAGAATTTAACCTGGAGCAGAAATTTTTTTAAAGGTTATGTCCAGCCCAATTTTTTTATTTTATTTTTAGATAGAGTGGGGAAAGATTAGAACACCTGTTGGGTTTTCTTACTAACAGTGATTAGGGATTTCTTTCTAATAGTAAGACAAGAAGTGCACAAATCTCCAAACACAACAAAGACAGAGATAAAATACATTTTATAGTAGAGCTGAGGATAGAAGCCTTGCCACCTTTTTTTTTTTGCTGTCTGTGTTTCTATTTGCAGATTTTCCTCAATTTTCTGTCTGGTGAAACAATTGTCGCAGGAAATCTATCCCAGATAGCATTGAAAAATTGATATAAGTTCTAAACGTTTTCCTCTCTAATTTCCTTCCACATTTTTTAAAAAATTGCCTGGACATACATTAAAAAGGGAATTATGGTATGTTTTCACCAAACACACATTGAATTTGTTATTGTAATGGTTATGTTTTAGTAATATTTTATGTCACTTTCATATTTAACATGGTTGCTGTACCATATTTACACAATTGTATTACAAATACAGATTTGCAGCATGTACCTCTAGTGGCAATGTCTTTTACAGTATATTCAGCCTCCTTGAATAACAAATGTTGAGATAAACCATCAGCCACATACTGTAGATAATGTTTTGTTTTCATTCGGGTGGATCTGACCGGTAAACTTACATTAAAGCAGAGGAACAGTTACAACCACTGTGCATCACTACAAAACTGGAAGCAGAAACTGAATATTAAATAGCTAATATTGGTATTATGGTACCAATATGGTTGCCTTCACATATGCTGTATTTGATTAAAATATTTTGTTCATTTCTGCAAATAACAGAATTTTAAAACATTGACAAAAATCATGTCACCTGTATATCTATAAACACATAAAGCTCAACAAACTGAAGACTAACTCACCCTATATACAGTATAATTAAGCTCACACTTGTCCTATGGATAAATTGCTAACCATTATGTGATCTGGGCTGAGGTGGCGAGGGTTGTTGTGTTGCTCTTAGGCAAATTTTCTTTTGCATTAATAGCGCCAAGAGCAGTTATTATTTTGCAAACGTCACATATATACTCCTTTTTCTTAATATTTTAGCAGTCCATTAGCAGCCATTACAAATAATTGTGTGCTATAAGATTCATGGGTAAAGCTGAAAAAAAAATGCAACTGGTTTAATAAAGGAGTGTAGAAAGTTTCTCCTAGCTTAGTGAATGAGGTAAAATGCTAATGACTTCTATCATTCAATCATGTGCAAGTAAGCAAGCAAAAATTCCGTTTTTTATTTATTTTTTGCATGTGTATTCCACCAAATTTACTAAGATAAGTGAAAACTTCCTTTGCAAAGTAAGCATTCACTTTGCAAAGTGAATATGCTCTGTTTTTCAGTAATTTAACTCAATTGTATAGATATTATTTTGCAAGCCCCTTGGAATTCTGAAGCAGAAATGTGCAGCCCACCAGCAGCCGAGGAATCTAAGTTTGGGCACAACAAGTTTTGCAATGGAAATGGACTTGACATTGCCAAAGACAAAAAAAGTGGAGATCGTATAAATGATGTGGAATGCCAGTCCTCCAGGTTAGTAGCCATCTGTAATTATGTTTCATTTGGGCAGCTAAAAAATGTTAGCATGGAAAAGGACAAATCAAAAAGTGACATTGGAGTATTTTAGATGATGAACTTACTCTAACCTTTCAAATTACCAGCCAGCCTACACACAACACTACTGAAAAGCAAGCATGCCAACTTGTCAATATTGTTTTCCTTATAAAATAGGAAATTCTATCTGTTAATAGTCCTAATTTTCTGTAGAGAAAGAAAAGAAAAAGAGGTGGATGGAAAGAAAAACTGCTAAGGGTATATTTATACTTCCACAATGTGGAATCTAAACTGAGATTCCAGCACTGAATGGATACTAGTGTGCTGGACAACCTGCCATCTTTTGACTCTTTTAATACCTGGTGGAAAGGTGCCCTCTTGGTTGTCCCTGGCTTCACCCTGCAAGGTGATACATTAATAGCTGGTATATTCTTAACTTATTTTAGTTTACAGAAAATCAATCAAAAAGAGTGAAAAAAATGTAATTTCCTCTTATTTTACTTGTATGTAACCTATGCAGTATTTTACCCCAAAACATAATGGACAAAGACTTCTGGCTAAAGAAAAAAAAAGTATGTTCAATTTTAATTGTAGGGGAAAAGTTGTAAAGCTTGAAGTGAAAATTGGCTTTTTAATTGAGGAGAGCTTTTTCCCCCTTACATTATTACATCTCCATGTACACAGGTAAAAAAAAACCTAATTACTTATACTGTAGTCTTAATGTAACTTTAAGGTAAAATCAAGCTAGGGTTGAACAGATAGAAATAAGTATGCCAATGACATTACAGGTGTGCACTAGATAGAATTCTAAAAGTCAATGCATATGCCTACACGAGTATATGAGCCTCACACTATAAACACAAATTTTTGCATAGAGGTGTGTTTGAATAAAATTTGACTTATCTGACAAGGAAGGCTTTTTTCAACCTGACTACTTGGTCTCCCTTAAGCCCCCATTAACCCACCTGATGGTCTTCTATGTCATTATGGGCCCCTGTACAAGAGCAAACCAGCTCACATGTAGTGTATGTTGCCCTTTGTGATGCTCTTTCCCCGCAGCAACCTTGTAAACTAATGCTGGGCCTGTTTCCTTGCTGTTTAAAGCCTTCCACTATAAATATGCTCCAGCAGTAGTATTTTGCTTAGTGACTGTGACAGCCGCATTTCTACTGCAATTAGCAAAATGAAGGCAAGGGCTAGAGAGAGTAATGCTTGCAGTGGACACTCTCTGAATTCTTAGGCATTTTTCCTGCTCTAGTTGTTAAATAAAGTGTGAATTCTTGTAATATAAGCAACACATCAGCAGCTCAGTGGTCACTAACCTCTTTTGATAATAGACCCTCAGCTACATATTCACAAAAAGTAAAAGATTGTTAGCAGAAATGATCTCAAGGACAAAGTTGGAAAGCTTCTACTTCTGCCCATATGCCCATCTGATCTGTTTTTGGGTTGTCTACTACTACTTTAAAGCGGAACTAAACCCTCTTATCATTTTCAGCCAAGAAAGCCGCCTTCTTAGCCTATGTTTGATCTTCAACTGCCATGATGCTACATATGTATGACACCAGACATAAACGCTATTTCATAAATTCCAGTTTTACAGATAGGGACACAACTAGTTGTATTACTCATGGAAACAATGTATTCTCCTGAAGCTTGTGTAGGCATCTACTGCCCTCTACACTCAGATTTTTAAAATGCATGTAAGTATATTATGTATACACTTCCTGTCCCTGAGTCGTGTGCTTTGAAACCCTGAAATGAGGATGCCAGAAGAAAGAGACTCTTGTCCATGCTACTAAATCCTGGACCATAAGAAAATATTTTACACTTCTAGGAAGGGACTAAAGCACATAATAGATAGTCTGACTCTGAATTCCAGAGCTACACCCCAGTTCCTGCCAAATTCCAAACCGCTTGGACACCAGGTTGGAGGATCTTCCTGTTATCGTTGATCTTGACTTCAGGTCTCCAACACAAAGACAGATGCAGCATCATCTTCAGGGACCCCTGAAACTGAACTTTACTGCAACATTCATCTGAAAGTATCTCTGTTAATAACTAATAATAAATAATGACCATGTGCACAATTTCACCAGGACTACTATCAGGCCTCTTTCTGATAATACCTGTTTCTACATTGGATGTATGTACTGTTATTAATCTCTTCTTATATAAAGCTTGAATTATTTCTATACTGGTGTGCATCTGTATACTTATGGTTAATGTTTTATACTGGTTGCAGTAGTTCTTCTGCTCCCAATTACTTTGTTTAGATTAATTTCCCAGGAAGGGATTTCCCTCTGTTCATAGAAGTCCTCTCCTGGATAGAGGCACTGCCAACCCACTCTTCCACTTAGCAAAGGTTCTGCTACTCTTATTTACCTACAGGTTTAGCATAATATCTTGTTTGGAGAGGGCCATTTCTCATAACCCCAAAAAAGAGGGTTACATTTGTTTAGGTGTTTCGCAGCGAATTAATAATTTTTCAGTAAAGACTTTTCAGATTGTTGCTATAATTTGGAAACTATGTAAATAGTTTCCACTTCTACACTATAGACCAATGTTTCTCAACCTTTTTTCAGTCAAGGCACCCTTTAAAATTATGGACAATCTCAAGGCACCTTTTAACATTCTGCACAATCTCAAGGCACCCCATTCTAAAATGTAAAAAAACTATTCTAATAGTTTTACATAATGCAGCAGCATCCACATGCGTAGGACACCCAACGTTTCAGGTGATTTATTCTTCCAAAGCAAATATTCCTTTGCAAACTGGTACTGACTAGTATTCCAGTGTTTCTCCCTTAGTTTCTCTCCCTCACTCAGCTAATGTGACCCCACTGCTGATAAAGAGAGGCAGATGAGGGGCAAACAAGGATGCTGTGTTGGCGCCCGATGGCCTCCTTATCAACTAATGATGCAATTGGTTGTTAGGATGCTGGCAGCTGGCAGGTTGTAAAAGTGTGCAATGAAAACCTATGGCTTTGTAACTAAAGGGCAGACGTGATCCACTTGCTGGCTTGTATACAATATTTGGGCAATTTTTAAGCATTTTGCCAAGGCACCCCTGAAAAAGCCTGAAGGCACTCCAGGGTGCCTGGAAACCCTGGTTGAGAAAGGCTGCAATAGACTATATAGTGCAGATCAGTGGCATAACATCCTGCTGTAGCTTAACAAATGTGGAAAAAGTCCAAGGATTGAGTACTTATGCAAAGCATTGTATATGATTTAAGCCTTTAACTAAGAGGAATTAACTCAATCTGAAAACATTACTATAAATCTAATAGTAGAACAGATTATGCAATAGTTCTTTCTATAAAAGAAGTGTATTTCCATGAAATATGGATTATCTTCTCATGCACTTTTTAAAGTTGGGAGTAACTCAAGGTAGTCAGGCATTGTAGTAAGATCATATGTGATAGGATACAGGGCAAATATAAAATATAAAGGACACACAGAGAACATGGGGGTCTCAGAATGGATTTTTATTGCAAAACTATAAATAGGACCAGGCTTTGCTGAAGCAGCATTTGTAGCAGAAATTTGTAGGAACAAATGCAGATGAATTAAAGCAAAGTCTTAGGCTTGGATGGGAACAGGGTAATTTTTGCAGAACAGAACATTAGCATCAGACTCGGTTTGGCAAGAGAGGTTTCAGAGCACTTCAAGACATGCATGAGTTTAATGAAGAGTATCTCAGGCATAATCCACCTATCTAACAGCTGATAGAATATATCTGCAGTCCCAAATGCAAATTAAATCTCCAGACAGAAGTCCTAAATTCTTCTTGCCAAGCTACTATTAGTAAAGGTTGATTGTGGCAAAACGTTCTCAGTTGTAGTTGTAATGCTTAGTACCCCTGTTAGGTTTTTGTTGTTTTTTTGTGTCCCTATCGACAAGATTTCCTTTCCCTTCCTGTCTAATTGTCCACATTGGTATGAGGGAAAGTCTCCAGAAGGGGCACATGGACTCCACTAAAAACCTGAGGGCTCTTAAGTTTACCATATATTTTATTGCTGTGTTTGTCATTACTTCCTGTTCCAGTGAACACAATGGTTATATAGTTTTAGCCTTTCACTAGTCTGTCCAAAACTAAGATAAGAAAATTGCCCAGAGTTCCAATCTAAAGTGGAACTGTGGTCAGGCTATGGACATTCAACTATTTCCATATTTTTAACAAGCAGTAAAAATGCTTTACTTATTGACATCTGTAACTGCAGACATTATATTAATTCATCTGTAGAGGCCCTGACCTAGTGTTATAGTTAGACTGTAGTTAGCATGAGCTCTGATCTTTTATTGTTTCTGCTTTTGTTGTGCTTTCTCTAAGCTCAGGGCAGGGCATAAGTAGTACCATGGACTCAGGGCACATGCCCTGCATTTCCTGCTGGTTGTCCCAGGTCCTAATACTGCAACCACCTGTGCCCAATTCCTGTGATTCACTGTCATTAGAGAGCAGATTACAGGAAAAAGGCAGAAAGCCAATCCGAGTGGCTGTGTGCATTTTTTTATATTAGAGAGGCCTCCATTTTCTTTTTATCTGCCACTGATATCCAATGAAAGGGTGACACACTGAGAAATGAAGGAGGAGGTAGAGATACCTGCAGCAAGGGGGTACACAAGGGGAATATTGTCCATAAAGGGGACACACTGACCACTAATGTAAGGAGGGCACAGACACTTTACACCAACTTAACTTGGCACAGACAATGATCACCAATGCAGGGCCACTGATAAGGCAGTACATCAGTTTAAAAGGGGGGCCCAGGAACCTACCGAGCAGGAGGAACATCTGTATAGCCTAATTTTCGACACCGATCTTATTGTACCCTCCCCCGCAGCTTTGCTGGATTCTCTTCCTTTCCCTTCCTCCAACTGTGCTGCAGGTTGATCTGTTCTAGTATGTGCACCCCTACATACTATTTACTTTGATTTTTTGCTATGTACCCCATACTCATTCACATGAGGGGGCTGGGGTATGAAGGCCCCCTTGTGGGGAAGAGGCCCTTGTCCTCATCAACATGGGGACAAGGTGCTTTGTCAGGGGCGCCAGAAAGGTTATATGCTACTTTGCTGGAAGGAGGTGTGGATGGAAGGAAGGGGTGGGTGGAAGGAAGGAAGAGGTGGGTGGAAGGAAGGAAGGAAGGAAGGAAGGAAGGGAGGAAAAGGTGGGTGGAAGGAAGGTAGGAAGGGTAGGTGGAATGAAAAAAGGAAGGAAGGGGTGGATGGAAGGAAGGTAGGGGTGCGTGGAAGGAAGGAAGAGAGAGGTGGGAGGAAGGAAGGAAGGAAGGAAGGAAGGAAGGAAGGAAGGAAGGAAGGAAGGAAGGAAAAGGTGGAAGGAAGGAAGAAAGGAAGGGAGGGTGGAAGGAAGGATGGGTAGGTGGAAGGAAGGAAGGAAGGAAGGAAGGAAGGGAGGGAGGGGTGGGTGGAAGGAAGAAAGGAAGGAAAGGAGGGGTGGGTGGAAGGAAGGGAGAGGTGGGTGCAAGGAAGGGAGGGAGGGAGGGGTGGAAGGAAGGGTGGGTGGAAGGAAGGGAAGAAGGGAGGGGTGGGAGAAGGAAGCAAGGGAAGGGTTGGTGGAAGGAAGGGGTGAGTGGAAGGAAAGAAGGGAGAGAGGGGGGGTGAAAGGAAGGGTGGAAGGGAGGGGGTAGAAGGAACGGAGGAAGGGAAGGGTGGGTGGAAGGAAGAGAAGGGTGGAAGGAAGGGGGGAATTGAGATTTGCGTGGAAGGAAGGAAGGGAGGGGTGGGTGGAAGAAAGGAAGGGAGGGGTGTGTGGGTGGAAGGAAGGAAGGAAGGAAGGGAGAGGTGGGTGAAAGGAAGGGTGGATGGAAGGAAGGGAGGGGTGGGTGGAAGGAAGAGGTGGATAGAAGGAAGGGAGGAAGAGGTGGGTGGAAGGAAAGGGTGGGTGGAAGGAAGAAAGGAAGGGGTGGGTGGAAGGAAGGAAGGAAGGGAGGGGTGGGTGGATAGAAGGAAGGAAGTAAGGGAGGGAGGGGTGTGTGCAAGGAAGGAAGGAAGGAAGGGAGGCATGGGTGGATGAAAGGAAGGGAGGGGTGGAAGGAAGGGAAGGAGTGGGTGAAAAGAAGGGAGGGATCGAAGGAAGGGAGGTAGGGAGGGGTGGGTGGAAGGAAGGGAGGGAGGGGTGGGTGAAAGGATAGGAGGAAGAGAGGGGTGGAAGGAAGGGAGGGGTGGGTGGGTGGAAGGAAGAGAGGGATGGAAGGAAGGAAGGGAGGTAGGGAGGGGTGGGTGGAAGGAAGGGAGGGAGGGAGGGAGGGGTGGGTGGAAGTATAGGAGGAAGAGAGGGGTGGAAGGAAGGGGTGGGTGGAAGGAAGGAAAGAAGGGAGGGAGGGGTGGGTGCAAGGAAGGAAGGGAGGGTAGGTGGGTGGAAGGAAGGAAGGGAGGCATGGGTGGAAGAAAGGAAGGGAGGGGTGGAAGGAAGGGAAGGAGGGAGGAGTGGGTGAAAAGAAGGGAGGGATGGAAGGAAGGGAGGTAGGGAGGGAGGGGTGGAAGGAAGGGAGGAAGGGAGGGGTGGATGGAAGGAAGGGAGGGAGGGGTGGGTGGAAGGAAGGCAGGGAGGGAGGGGTGGGTGGAAGTATAGGAGGAATAGAGGGGTGGAAAGAAGGGAGGGGTGGGTGGAAGGAAGGGAGGGGTGGAAGAAAGGGAGGTAGGGAGGGGTGGGTGGAAGGAAGGGAGGGTGGAAAGAAGGGAGGGAGGGGTGGGTGGAAGAAAGGGAGGGAGGGGTGGGTGGAAGTATAGGAGGAAGAGAGGGGTGGAAGGAAGGGAAGAAGGGAGGGGTTGGTGGAAGGAAGGGAGGAAGGGAGGGGTGGGTGGAAGGAAGGGAGGGGCCGGTGGAAGGAAGGGAGGGGTGGATGGAAGGAAGGAAGGGAGGGGTGGGTGGAAGGAAGGAAGGAAGGAAGGAAGGAAGGGGAGGATGGAAGAAAGGGAGGGGTGGGTGAAAGGCAGAGGTGGACAGAAGGAAGGAAAGGAGGGGTGGGTGGATGAAAGGAAGGGGTGGGTGGAAGGATGGGAGGGAGGGGTGGGTGGAAGTGTTTGGCTCCTTGTCCTTTTTTTCAGATTAACTTCTCCAAATCTGCAGCCCTTAATATCTTGGTGCCGGGTGATGTGGTGAGCCATCTTCATCCTCAGTTCCCCTTTCGATGGGCCTCTGACTCCCTCTGCTATTTGGGGGTTCACATTACTCCTGACCCTGCTACTCTCTATTTGGCTAATTTTGAATTGCTTTTGCAGCGTACGAGATCGGACCTGTTGCATTGGCAGTCTCTTGCTTTCAAGTGGTTTGGGCGCTGTAATGCACTCAAAATGACTCTGCTCCCCCAGATCCTCTACCTTCTCCAGGCTCTTCCCATTCGTTTGCCTCCCCTATTATTTATAATGATGCATGCTCTCTTCAGAGATTTTGTTTGGTCCCATCGGAAGCCCTGTCTCCAGCTTCGGCTTTTACATCTGCCCAAGCGTCTTGGGGGGTTGGGTCTTCCGAACGTTCAAGCTTATTAGAGAGTGGTTCACCTGACGAGACTGGTGAACTGGCATTGCCATGCTGAGAGAAAACTTTGGGTAGCTATGGAGCTGGAGGATTCTTGGGGTACTGCCAAAAGCTGGCCTTGGGTCTTGTCAAAACTGTCTATGGTTCTGATGGACCATCCTGCACTTGGTAGCACTTTGCTGGTGTCCCAAGAGACTTTTCGTAACACCTCCCTCTCTCTGTTGCTATCCCCTATGCTCCCCATCTTGGAGAACCCTGAATTTCCACCGGGTCCGCAGGACCCAGTTTCAACGCCTGGTGGTCTTGGGGCACCTACATCTTTGTGATTTCCTGTATGCAGATGGCAATCTCGCTTCCTCTGCTCTGTCGATGGCCGCGGATCCTCCGTTGGCCTTTTGGAACAGTCTGCAACTTCGCCATTTTTTTCGGCAATGCTTCCAATCCCCGGGGTTCAGCTGACATTGGAGAATATCTGCCATAAGAGGGAACCTATTCGGCATTGTCTTTCTACTCTTTATTCTTCCCTGATCAGTCCACAGGATGATTTTACACCCACTTTTCTTACCAATTGGGAGGGTGATTTTGGCCTCCACCTCACAGACACACAGAGAGAGAAGATTTTCCACTTTGCGCAGAAGTCATCCATTGCCTCCAGGGTCCAGGAAACCAGTTATAAGTACTAAACAGATGGTATAGGGTCCCTATGACCCTACACTGCATTTTCCCTCAGGTTTCGGACCTGTGTTGGAGATGCTGCACTGACCAGGGTATGATTTTGCATATTTTCTGGGCCTGCTCTAAAACCAAGACCTTTTGGCAAATGGTGGCTTAATGAAGGATCTGACGAGCGTTGATGTGGCTTGTGACCCTGCGGTGTGCTTGTTGCACCTCGTAGACCGTCACATTAAAAAATATAAGGCCTCTCTGACGATTTAATTGCTAAACGTGGCCAAGACATGCATTCCCTTATGTTGGAGGTCTGTGCACTCACCTACGTGGTCCCTTTGGTTTTCTAAAGTTAACCCCTTCGCTCCTGCGCCTCCTGGCCCTTTAAGGGTTTCAGAAGCCGGGAGGCAGGGTTTAGGGTCATGTGACTGCCGTGACACGCTGTCACGGCGGTCACATGATCAGGAAAGGTCCCGATCGAAAGAGGAGATTGGGACCTTTCCGGACATGTGTGCTAGGAGGTCGCAGGGCGCGTGCTCTCAGCACATATGTTCTTTTTTAATAGAACGCAAATGTGCGGCCGCTTGGCGTCTAGGCCGGCGTGAAGAGGTTAATGAGCTGTGAGACATGGAGGACCTTACAGCTTCTCTGTATGACTGAGAGGAAGTTTTCCAAGACACTTGGAGACCATGGCAATATTTTGTCTATACTGATTCTTATCTTCAGGCACCCTCTGAACTGGTGTTTAGGGGCTCTGTCAGGGTCTTGTCCACGGCAGAAGTTGTGGAAGATCTGGCATTTCTGCCAGTGCCCTGCATGGCCGCAGAAGCACACATCAGCCTCAGTTTGGTGCCAGATGGCCTTTATAAGGAGGCTCATCACTTCCTCAAGTTGCTGGATGATCTCTAGCTCCCCGTGCCTTGTTCCTGTTTCCTGTTTCCAGGTACATGATAGGCTCGCAGTTTGGGGCTCCAGGATGGGAGGGCTGATCGCTCTACTCTGCCACCTCTTCCATCTTATTTCTCTTGGTCCTTTTTTGTCTTTCCTTGTTCCTGCTTCTCCTCCTTATCCCCTCTCTTTCTGGTTTTCTTCCCCAATTTGATCTGCCCCTTTTTCCCTTGCTCTTTTCCTCTTCCCTTTGTGCCCTGCTCTCCCCTTTTTTTGTGATTTCCCTGGGTAACCACAGTCTTCCTCATTGATTTCCCAATTGACGGGGAATTCTTTATCAACATAGTTTTCTCAGTTGGTTGCCTGAGATCCTTGGTGGGATCTCTATTCCCCATGTCTGAGATCTTTGGATGGCCCAGTTGTCCGTGTGAGCTGTGTAGTTGGTTACCTCTATTTGGACCATTGCCATATCAGCTGGTTGGGACCACACAGTACCATGCACCTGATTTCATTTTGTTATTACCTATCTCAGTTTCTACCATGCTGCTGTTTGTTTACCTGATTATTGGTTGTTTGACCCGTATATTGCCACTTGCTATGTAGCTTCTGTGTACTTTATATTGTATGTTTTTTGGCTACTCTACAAAAATTTATAAATAAAGGAATTACAAAAAAAAAACACAAAGTGTTTGGTGTTTTTTAAACCAGATGTCTTCCCAGGATTTTAATTGCTGTTTATTTTAATAAATTTGGAGTTCTATTGTATATTGACTCACCAATTGTGCCGTATCTTATGTGAGTCATTGGTATAATACATTGATTACAGTGTGGATATCAAAGTGTTAAGATGCATACACAACAATCCAGCAAAGCTTAGCTTGCGTCACCTGTCTGATATTAAAGTCCAGTCATTCTCAGGCAGAGCAACAGCATCATGACTAATGTGTGAGTCACACTGCAGAGCGGAGGGATAATTCTGTACAAGTATCCCAGCATATATAGAGCAGATAAAGCTTTGCTGTGTGTTTAATAAATATCAAGCACCCTTAAGCATTTAACCACTACATAATGTAGGGAATTATATCTCATTTAGATTGTTGTTGAACAAGATTCCATGGCGAAATGATATCCAATCCTTTGAGCAGAGTAACCTGAAAGGAAATTATATTCCGATCAATATGTCCTAAAGAAGTGCAGTCACCCTCAAACTGTTGTTTTCTGGTTTATGGCTGCAGCATTCAACTTAAAGGATGTTACATTTAGGAATGAGGTTTGGGATGACCATGGGTTTAAGGTGAAACAAAATAATTTACAGTTTACAGAAAGACCTCATATATGGGTGATTTTGCCACCATTTGTCTCCCTTCTCCTTTTCTGCTAATGCTGCTATAGCTTTCAAACTAGCGTGAAGTAGTTGGCAGACTTATTTCATCACACAACAAATCACTTGCTGGACAAAGAGAATGTTGGTCATTTTCAAAAATTCCTTCTTTCAGATATTGAGGATCAATAAGTAGCAAGAGAAGGAAGCACCTGCTTCTTCCTGCCAAATTGCTCCACCAATGAGAAGGGGGCAAATGACCAGGTGGCAGACTGTAAATTGGTGCCAGGGATTGAAGAGGAAGAAAGTGATGGAGAGGCAGAACAGCACTGAGGGAGGATTGTGCCCAGGGGCCAGGAAGCATGCAGAGAACTAGAGCAACCATCCTATTCCACCGAATGGCACTGACCCATGGGTGCAGGCCTCTGCTAACCCAAGGGTCATTCTACAGTGTAGGTCTTTTTTAACAAATCTGTTGCTGACACTATCATTGTGGTCTGCAGTCTCTGCCTGTAGGTTATCAGCTGTTCATAAAAATTTAGGTATCTCATGCATAAGGAGACACTTGAATCATCATAAAACGCAGTGGAAGCAAGGTTATATACATCATAACATTGCACTACTTCATATACAGGTTTAAGGGCATCCCACAGGCATGTTATTTAAAAGAAATGTTAACATTTTTAGATTTCATTTTAAGCATTATTACAGTTGCTGAACCCATTAAAATGGATTTTTTTGTTGCTTTTGGAACTTTGGACGCAAGGGCAGTGTCCAGTCCCCCATGTGATTTGCTTGACAATCCCTTGCATATTTCAGTGTCATAGCACTCAAAAATATCTGTCTGTCTAATACACTCAGGCCTACTGTTAGGAACCACGTGGCCCCAGACAGCCAACCTGACAGTCCCCTCCACCCAAAAAAACACAATTTACTATGCTCCAGTTATGAACACAGTGAGTGATTGGTACCGATCACTCTTTGTGTTCATTCGGGAAAGGAAAGGGGGGGGTGAGATATCATTTTACCCCTGTACAAATCATTACTAATACCTCATCTGGAATATGCAGTTCAGTTTTGGGCACCAATTCACAAAAAGAACATTGGGGAACTGGAGAAAGTACAGAGAAGGGCAACCAAACTGATAAGAAGCTAGGAGGAGCTCAACTATGAGAAAGATTAGAGGAACTGAATTTACTCTCTCTTGAGAAGAGGAGATTAAGAGGTCATAAGATCAACACGCATAAATACATCAGTGGTTTATATAGTGAACTTGGTGTAGAGTTATTCACCCTTAGGTCATCACAGAGGACAAGGGGGCACTGTAAGAGTTGTGAAAATGTGTAAAAGACTCCCTCAAGATCTCAATGCTCAGTGGATTGCTTTAAAAAAGGCTTGGATTATTTCCTAGATACACACAATATAACCGGATACTAACATTTATAGGTAAAGTTGATCCAGGGAATATCTGATTGCGTCTCAGGGGATCAGGAAGGAATTTTATTCCCCTGCAGGAGCAAATTGGATCATGCTTTGCTGAGGTTTTTTTTACCTTCCTCTGGATCAACTGTGGGTATAGGATTATAACTTTATTTTTTAGGTTGAACTGGATGGACTTTTGTCTTTTTTCAGCCAGACTAACTATGTAACTATGGAAGGGGCTGGTAAATGTGACATATATACTGGACCCTTCCCCTATTCTCCATCCAGAAGGACCTTATTGTGTGCTTGCAGCTGGAGGGAAGCTGGCAGCACTGTGGGGATGAGGGCACACAGTTGGGCCTGGGAAGCAGGGAGAAACATATGGTGCACAAGGAGGGAGATGGGTGTGGCAGGGGCAATAACTGGAACTGATTCCCTGTTCGGCTCTCTCTGCAGCAGCTGAAAGCCAGCAGGAGGAGAGAAATAGAAGCCAGCTTTCAGCTGCTGCAGAGAGAGCCATACAGGGGATTGGTTCCAGTAATTTCACCTCCACCATGTCAATCACCCTCCCTGCCCACATCAGATTTAACAAATTGCCTGAGTCCCCTTGCTGGCCGGGACCCCGTACAGGAAGACTGGTGGTACCCCTTTATCCACAGCCCTGAATGCACTCAATGTTTTTGCACCTAGACCTCAGTTGGCAAATTTCAAATGTTTACTACAGAGTAAATTTTGCTTTCTTTTTACACATTTGCAACCTATTTCGGTGTTTTGACACTACAAAGGTGTGTCCAAGGTTGTGGCCTATTCTTGTGCTGTGGAACTGAAAATTATCTGTGGCTTTTGTTTCTCACATAATATGCTTTAATGTTTATTTCAGGATAAAACCCTCCCTGTCTCTCCCTCTAACCAAGTTGCTTACATACTGTCCAGCCACTGTACAATATCTGTGGCTATCATCTTGAAAATTATACACCATCATTTTTATTTTAAGATAAAACCTGTTTCTTCTCTTCCTCTACATGGCAACCAAAGCAAACTGCTTACATGCTATCCAGGCACTATATACACTCTAATGTTTCTTTCCGGTTAAAACCTGCCTTTCTTACTTTCTTACATTGCAACCTAACTAAATTTCTTGGTCCAGCCAAGAAACAATATGTGTGGTTATTATCTGTGAAATAATACGCTTCAATATTTAATATGTCTTCTCTTTCTCTCTATCTCTTTTATTATAACCTAATCAAGTTGCTTACAAAATGTGCAGCAACAGTAGAATATTTGTGGCTATTGTCTCCAAAATAGTACACTAATTTGTATTTCATAAAGAATCTGCCTCATCTCTCCCTCTTACACTGCTTCCTAATCAAGCTGCTTATAAACTGTCCAGCTACTGTACAATATTTGTGGCTATTGTCACAATAGCCAAAATAATATACCCTAATGTTTCTATCAGGATCAAACCTGCCTCATCTCTCCTTCTTATTTTGTAACCTAATCAAGCTCTTTATATATTGACCAGCCACTGTAAAATTATCTGCAGCTATTGTCTCTGAAATAATCACTCTGTTTATTTTACAGAAAACCTGTCCCATCTCATCTTATACCACAGCCTAACCAAGCAGCCTAAATACTGTCTAGACAATTACCAATATTTGTGGCTAATGTCTTTCAATTAATACACTCTAATTTGTTTTTTGCAAGACAAATCCTGCCTCGTCTTTTTCAATTGTATGCCTATTCAAGTGCTCCTATACTGTCCTGACGCTAGCCTATTTCTACCAAAAACATACCTGAAGTCTATATTTTGGCTTTTTGGGGAATAATGGGTATACTGGAATGAAAGGATTTGGGGAATGTAAGGTTTTGTTTTTGAAGTGTTGTTGTGCACTCTGATTTGACTTTTGAATTAACTTTTAGGACAATGCAGTATATTACTGCAAAAAAGTACTCACACTATACTGTGAAACTGTTTTGCCACTTTAATTCTGTGGTGGCTGCTACTTCCATCATAATTTAGCCCTATTACTGTTGAATAAAATAAAAACCAGTTGCCACAGTCAAAACAACCTAAAAATGTATTGTTTTTAAGTTGCAGCTAATTAGATCTAGGTTAGATTATTGCTTAAATGCTACTGTATTTAAGCAATAACTTAAGTGCAAAAAATCATTTAGACATCCAAAATATGTGATGCCAGAATAAGATGATGCTAAAACTGTTCATGAGAAACATACTGTTCCATAACACCACATACAGATTAGCATCTCCTAAAGCGCATAATTCTAGCAATTGGTGTTGCCCTAGGTTTCGTATTAAAAAAGAGGACCCTACCACAGCTTTTTATTTTTTTAATTTTTTTCTCAGATTCAATTTTTTTATCTGTTCTTGCTGTTAGTTCTATATGACATGAAAATGAAGGGAAGAGAAAAGTGACATTATAGCATGGCAATGGTGACAACAATGGGCCAGTCATTATTTTTTCACTTGTTTATTGAATAACATGGAGGGGATCATTTACTACAGTAAAAGAAAACAATAGGGAGAAAATGTTAGGGTAAGCATGCATTGCAAACTGATTAGCCCATGTGGACGTTCTCATGTATGGCTACTGTGAATACCAAACCTATCTTGCTGATCATACACAAAAGTTCAATGTGTTCAGTGTGCTCCTAGCTTCTTGTGTAAATTGAACATTCGAATAACGTTGTTATTCTGTTCCGATAAGGTGCACTACATAATATGCACCTCAACTTTTACAAAAACATTAAAGGAGAAGTACAGCCAAAGATAATTTGGCTGTACCTCTCCTGTGGATCACAGGAGCGCAGAGTATGCTCCTGTGACCATTTTCAAGTGATAGCGGCTGAAGCCTTTTGTCGGCTGACGTCACTCAGTCGGTCCAGGCTGGGGAAAGATCCCAACTTTAATGTCGGAATCCACACTAAAGTCTGGAGCAGCACCTGGCTCAGCATCTCAGTGAGGCGCTGAGAGCATGAGCAAACTGCTTCCTCCCCCTGCACAGCCCAGCGCTCCAGTAAGCGTGGAGGGGAGGTGGTAGAGCAGAGAGCGGTGACTGACAGTCACCGCTTTCTGCTCACAGTGGTGGTGAGAACTCAGAGATCAGTGGTTATGTGATCGCCGAGTTCTCACCCTTAGAGCTGGCACAGAGGACAGATGCAGCATCGGTCCGATTCTTCATCCACCTAGGTAAGTATAATTTGGAAAAAAACCCACACTTTAAAAAAAAAAGAAACTCACAATAAGCAATAAATTTCATATTCACCAGGCTATACAGCATGTCAAAAACTTGTATGCTATGCAGTAAGAAACAGTAAGTGTATGTGCAGGTATTTGTCAGTAGAGTTTTTATTTCAAGCACCAGTGTAGGGCGTGTTGTACACCAGCTAGTACTTGGACATCTGCACATGTTCAAAATAGCACAGCACAGACTGACTTCTGAGGTGGAAGAAGCTCTCCTAGCTGTGGAGGGATCGCTGGCTTATTTAGCTGCCACTCCTCACACCAATTACAATTTTACAAATTTACAATTTTTTCCTTTCAACTTTTTCCATTTTCTCCATTTTCTGAATGTGAGGATTGATTTATCAGATTTTTAGATTCCCTGAATTGAGTTTGGATTTTTAGGTTCCCTGGATTGAGTTCTTTGATCTCTTAGCTATCTGGGATTGTTTCTCTACAAGTGCCTGCTCCTTATTTCACAATCTGCCCCAGCTTGCTGCTTACTCACCTCCAAATCTTCCCTGGATCACTGGACCACTTTCCTTGCCCTGCATTGGACCTATTTCCTTCTACTGTGAACAACTGGACTTTTTTCTTCCCTACTGTACCCGGATCTCTCAGTTATGCTGCTCAAGTACACTGCACTACAACTCCTGCAACTAAACTAAAACTATTTCTTGGCTAAAGGTGCATATGATCTCTGCTGGAATATTGGGTTTCTATGACCAAAAAGATACCTGCATTGTGGAGCTGGACGCCATCTCCTCCCTTCAAGTACCTCTGCTGTCTCAATTCCTTCTTGTCAGCATAGGGCTGCAAGGCCATTCCACACTGGTGCCAACCTCAAAAGCCTACTTTCACAGACATGCTCCTGAACACTTGCTCTGCTAAAAACAGGGCACTACTTATTTTGGACTTTATTGTAGATAAGTTGGACTTTCTGTGCTTTACTGAAACCTGGCACAAACAAAATGATCCTTTTCAACCAACTCATCCCTACAGGGTATGGCTTGTTTGACCTCCCATGTCTTTCAGGCAAAGGTGGAGGTATAACTTTATTTACAGCTTGCTGTACACTTTATCTCCAATTAACGTACCCTCTTTCTTCTCCTTTGAATGCCTTGTTCTCAAGGTCTGTGTCCCCCACCCATCTGTTATTGCTGTTTATCAACCACCCAAATCTTGTAAAGATTTCTTAGATGAATTTTCTGATTTGACTTCATTCTTATGCCTTCATTTTAAGAGAATCTTTATCCTTGGGGATTTTAATATACACACTGACTCAGAGTCTTCCAGTTTAGCTAAAGGCTTCTTGGCTCCACTGGAATGCTTTGACCTAACTCAATTTGTTTGAACCCCCATGCACTTTAAAGGACACACCTTGGACCTTACCATTGCGAATGGCTCTTTTGTCTCTGACTGCTCTTTCCTTGACTTAGGTCTGTCTGACCACCTAGCTATTCTTTTCAATCTGTATTAGCAGTTTCTAACATCTCCCTGTCTCGATCTGTAAATTATCCCCACTGGGCTTCTATTGCTCAGCCCAAATTTGAAAATTCTGTTACTTACTCCCTGTCCTGCATCTCCTCCTCTGACACCCTTGTTGATAAAATAGATGCCTTTAACCACTTGCCCTCTTGAGGATTTACCCCCTGACCAGGCCAGTATTTGCGTTACGGTGCTGCGTTACTTTAACTGACAGTTGTGCGGTCATGCAACGCTGCACTCCAATGAAATTTGAGTCCTTTTTTCCCCACAAATAGAGATTTCTTTTGGTGGTATTTGATTGCCTGTGCGTTTTTATTTTTTGAGCTATGAAAAAAAAGACTGACAATTTTGAGAAAAAACTATATTTTTTACTTTTTGCTATAGAACATGTCCAGTAAAAAATGTTTAAAAATCTAATTTTGTCATACATTTAGGTCAAAATGTATTCTGTGACATGTCTTTGCTAAAAAAAAAATCCCAATACGTGTAAATTAATTGGTTTACATGAAAGTTATAGCGTTTACAAATGGCGGTATATATACTGGGATTTAAAAAAATAAAAACATTTTTACTATTAATGGCGGTGATCAGCGACTTATAGCAGGACTGCGGGACTGTGGCAGACATTCTGACACTGGGGGGAAACTGACTTGGTGTCACTGACATCCCCAGTGACACCAGTACAGTGATCGTTGCTAAAAAAAAAAGCACTGACACTGTACTGTAGTGTGTGTGTTTCACGTTAATCACACTGGTCTGGATGGCTGTGCTGTGCACCGCCATCCAGAGCAGTGTGCCCGAGCTGACAGGGAGGAGGACTGTTAGTAAACTAAACAAAACAGTCCTCCTCCACGTCGGTGATCGTCAAAAATCACTGGGCGCTGGCGAGTAATTACCGGCCAAGACCCGGTGATTGACAGCCGCAACCGCGATATATATACGTGATTTTGCACATCCCTGCCACCCTGTAGCAGTATTTCTGCTATAGGGTGGTGGGGATGTGGTTAATCATGTGCTTTCATCTTCCCTTGACACCTTTGCCCCTTTAAAAACTCAAACTGTTTCATTCTCTCATCAGGCTCCGTGGTATAGCTCTCACCTATGTTTAATGAAGGCTGTCTCATGGAGACTGGGGCACAGGTGGCACTTTCCTGGACTGTGTGTTCATTATCAGATTTAAAAGGACCATTTGTGTGTCTAATTTGTGTGTCATTTCTGCAGTTTCAATTTGTCTAAGGGTCAAATTGAGACTACTACATCAAACCATTTCTGCCATTGAAAAAAAAAAATCTTAGCAACCATAGACAGCTCTTCTGCACCATTGACAAATTATTAAAACCTCTATGTCCTTCCACATTACCAGCTTCAACACAGCTCTGTAACACATTCTTAGATCTTTTCTCCTGAAAAATTGACAAAATAAGGTATTATATTCTTACTACACCATATGTTTCTTCCACATCTCTTCCTGACCCACCCAGTTTTACTGGTTCTTCTCTCTCCCACTTCTCTCTACTTGGCTCTTCATCTCTGATTGAATTGGTCTCCTATATGAAATCTTCCACCTGTATACTTGATTCTATCCCCATGCATTTATTTAAATCCTGTTTTAGTTCTCTATGCCCTATTATTCTCAATATCATAAATAACTCCCTTAGCATCGGTTTTGTACCAACAATCCTCAAAACTGCTGCTATCACTCCGATACCTGTAAAAACCAACATGGCTCTGGACAACTTAAACAACGTTCACCCAATATCTAACTTACCTTACCTTGCCAAGGTCCCTGAGCCAGCTGTGATATCTCAGTTACATAATTACTTGACTTTAAATAATCTATTTGAACCCCTCCAATCTGTTTTTCAGCAACTGCACAGCACAGAAACTGCCTTGGTCAAAGTCACTAACAACCAAGGGCGGACTGACCATTTGGAAACTCGGGCACTGCCCGAGGGCCCGAGGTCAGTAGGGGGCCCCATGAGATGCCCCTGGTACCTTTTTCATAGGCTTTTTTGAGTTTTGGCAAGGACACAGGGGCCCCATGATCCTCTATTGTCCGTGGGCCCCATGAGTTGTCAGTCCGCCCCTGCTAACAACCATCTGTTAGCTTCTGATTCCGGCTCAATAACTATTTTTATACTACTGGATCTTAGTTTTGCCTTTGATACTGTAGATCATAATCTTTTACTCTCTTGAAATCATATCTGGAGTCTCAGAATTGGCTCTAAAATGGATTAAGTCATATCTCACTGATGGTGTTCCTCAGGGATCAATCTTGAGTCCCTTACTTTAAGCATTTACATGTTTTCACTTGGCCAACAGCTTAGATTACAAGGCCTCAATTATCTCTTTTATGTTGATGACACTCAGATATACATCCACATTAAACCTGATTCGACTTTGGCTGCTTCTCTTATCTAACTGTATTTGTGATATAAATACATGGATGGCACACAATTTTCTTTAATTAAACTGTGACAAGACTGAAATCATGCTTTTTGGCATCCCCTATCAATTATATAAGGCCAGTCTTGGTAGTCTATCCATAGAAGGCATTGTACTTGAGCTCAAGTCTAAATTGAAACATCTAGAAGTGATATTTGATGCTAGTTTACCCTTTGATCCACATGTACACAGTTGTCAGAACACCTTTTTTTCCACTTGAGAAACTGCATCCTATGCTACCATACACTGTAGCTGAAAATCTTAACCATACATTTGTGTTCTCCCAAACTGACTACTGAAATTTTCTACTTGCCGGTGTACCTACATCAAATATATATAAAATTCTTCAGCCAAGATCCTGATTAGTTCTGGTACAAGTGACCATATTACCCCTAACCTGGAGTCATTGCACTGGCAACCCGTCAGGTTTCGCATAGACTTTAAGATCCTCTTACTTACCGCTAAGACTCTTCATAACTTGGCACCCCATTATATCTCTGAAATGTTATCAACTTACTCCCCCCCTCATAACCTCCGCTTTTCAAATTCTGGTGTTCTGTGTGTCCCCCTTACTCATTTACACTCGATGGGAGACAGAGCCTTCTCCTGCTATGCTCCAAAACTCTGGAATTCGCTTCTAAAGAATGTCAGAGAGCCATCTTCTCTAAACTCATTCAAATCAAATCTAAAAACTTTTTTCTTTAGACAAGCTTTCATGTAATTGTCCCTTTTTTACTTTATTTTATCCTGTGTATTTCTTGTGTTTTCCTTTAAAGGCGCTATATAAAATAATGTTTTTCATTATTTATTTACTTGTCATTATTATTATTTAAAAAAAACACCCATTCTCAGTACAATACTCTTTTCAGTATGGTTAGCTTACATATTAAAGTATAACTAAAAGCAAACTATTATTTTATTTTTAGACTTGGATAGAGTGATGAGCAGTTAGAACCATTATCAGATTTGTGTTGCTGTCTGTGTCACCCTGTTAGGGAAACTTACTCTCTCTAATTGTCCAAACCATGTCCCTGGGAATGAAAGTGAGGGACCTTTTGATGCAATTCTATTCCTATACAATATGCACAATTAAAATTGCTAACAGTGGTTAAATAAATGTGAAAACAATATAGAAAATCCAATTTTTATTTCAGGCATATCACAATTTAGCTGTTTAAGCATACATTATATAGCAAACTCCTCTTGCTAGTACATTACGTATATATATATATATGCCATATGCTAGGTACATACGATCACATATATTGCGGGAAAATACAATTTCCTTGTTCATGCAGGATAGAAGCTTGATTGTACATGCAATTCCTTTAGTAAATCTACATAAATGTGCAAAAGTGATGTGTAATACAAAACTACCAATAGTTTATAATCTTTCAATACACTACGTAAGATGAAAACAAACTTTTGATTGGTTGCTTTGTGTTACGGGATGCTTTACTACATAAGGCTTTGTGATTAGAAATGTCCTTATGTGCAGTATATCGCCGAGATCCGGGAAGGTTTATTTACGCAAGGCTTATGTACTTCTCTGCTCTGTCTGTTTTCTGACATTTATCATCTATGTACAGGTTTCTTTCTGTATAGCTGGGGCTGTTGTATATTTATCGGCACTCAATATCCTGGTAAAACTTTGCTTATACTCTATTCCATGGGACGTGACATTTTATACAGGAATTAGTGTATCAAACTACATTAATAAAGTTAGGTCCGCAAACAAAACAGTTTTAAAGGACCAAAACACTCTAAATTGCAACACCAATAAATGTAGAATTGTTGTTTTCCTTTCATCATGTTAGACATGATTCACAGGTAAAGAGATCCTGACAGTCATTTTAAATTCTCTATATAATCAATCAACACAAGGTAACTGCTAATAAAAAAAAATCCCTTATCTGTTTGTCCCTTTGACCCTATTTGTACTTTTTTTTACTAAGGGCTTGGCTTCCTTGGCATCAGGGCTAAGCCAAGTCCTTCTTTTATCCCCTGACCAACAAGATCATTATTATTGGCTGCTAAGTCCATGTCATTGGATGGCAAGAGGATGGGGCATAGTCTCAGAGTTAAGCAGGCCATAGATGATGTGGTGAATCCCTCCTGTGGAGCTATTGTGTTTTCCCAGCGGGAGCCGCCCCTGCTTGGAGAGCACAATGATGATTGCTAATGGCTGTAGCTTCTGGCAATGATCGTATGCTAAAAAGCCAACTTGCTGGTTATACCCAAGTCAGTTGATGGATTTACTTGGGTATGATCAGCCTGCCCATAGATGGATCAAATCTCGGCCGGTCACTGCTGAACCAGCCAAGATTTGATCCATCTGTGGTCGTCTTTAGGAAGCTGTTATTAACCAATTAAGTCCCAGGTGCCATTTTAAAACTGCAACTGGACTTAGCAGCCCTGGTAGGTGCCAGGAGTGATTACCGCTGGAATACCCATCTGTCATTGGCAGCCAAGGTCCAGCACTAACCCAGTAGCAGAATGATCAGCTCCTGGGCTTCCAATCCTGCTACAGAGAGTTCTTTATAGTAGCGTTCCATAAAAGAAGACTGCAAATAAAGTGCTTCCAGGTTGTGTTTAAATTGGAAGTGACATGACACATGTGAGGTCACAGCATTTTCTGTCATTCAGAAAACAAGGAGAGAATTGATTCAGCTCAGACCTGCCTTCTTTTGCGCCAAAAGATCACTGTAATGGCTGTTGTCGATGCACTGTTGGTTACTCCAGAACTGCCATATCAGTCTATGGAGATGCATCAGCAGCTTAAACTGGATTATTGCAGGTAAAATGCACATGCAAGGAATTCTGAATTATTTTAGATGCATCTTCAAATGATGTCAAAGGCACACTGCATTGATCCATTGAAACCCATCTATGCAGGCCCTAATCATGATTCAGTCACAGCATGACTGGAAATAATATGAGTAGAAATGTGCCTGAAATATGGCTCTACATCATAGGAAGAGGGGAAAGCCTGGGAACACCTTCCTCACTCTGTGCTGTGTCCTTCACTAATAATGTCACAGAATATGCTCTCTGTACCACCATATATGAACTCTGAGAATTCCTGCGAGAACTATTCACCTTATCACGGTACCTGCAATTCCACAACTTCCAGGCTTCAAGCCAATTGTATTATGCTTTTTTCTGCTATTTAAATATTAGATGTATTTTTTCACACTTTTAGACAATTAAATATCAGTAATGGGGCTTATTGTTAGAAGGGCAGGGCTTAAAGTGGTTTTCAAGAACATTGCAAGGAAGGTTTTCTGTAATAAAGCCTTCTTGCCTTCTTGTTTGCATCCTTCTTCTGTGTCTACAATCCCAGCCTGGTGGGTGCCAGCGTAAATGAACTCCCATGTGCATGGACAGGAGTTACATTATCCTGAGCTGGCCAATCTAATTAAGAAAGTGCATTGCTTAGCCTGAAACATGTCAGAATAAAACTTGTTCCTGCCGGCTATTTTAATATTATTTTGCATCTTGGTGTTCAGCATTCCTTTTGGTGGTACAATTGATTGTTTTGGACTAGATGAGCTACGCCAGCACCTAAGATGTGTTTGTGGAGCCTGATCTTGCCTTCTTCTTTATTCTACACTAGTAGTGAAGTCAATGCCTCATGTACAGTGTGGGCCTAGGATCCAAGGGAGATCCAAAGGGACATAGGGATGGATTTGAAGTCTAGCCCAGGAGCTTGCAGCCATCACAAGGTGCCTTCACTCAGCTCTGTTGTTACCTTGCAGATGTTTTGGGCCAGGCTAGATTCACTTTCAATCAAATGTTTCAGATATATGCATTCAGATTTTCAATGTGTTCGGATAGTCGCTCAGAAATTTCTTCTTTAGATGGCAAAAATCTTCAAGCAAGTCTCTTGGTTCTGTTTTCAACTGCTTCCCCTGTTTTGTCAAATTTGATATTATGGAGTTAACATATTGATGACAGCCAAGTCAGTAGAACAGTAAACCTCTGTGAGATGTGATCCGTGGACAAGGTGCAGTAGACCTTTATCTAAAATAAATATAGAAAGGAATGGGGAACACCAGTCTGCCTGTTGCTACGGTTACCATGTCAGGAAGATCTGTTCCTGAGAATGTCATATAATTATGAGAGCTAGGATAGATAGGTTATAGAGAAGACTGTCTTCCTTACAAATCTGCACCTTAACAATTACTCTCAGGCTAATAAACAAACACGCACAAGTCATCAAGTGCAGCTTTTTCAAATACCATGTAATGCTCTTTCAGTAAGAAAAGCAATTACAATTTTCTTGGTGATTGGTTGTACTAAAAGGGAGTAAATAAAGCAAAAATGATGCTTGTGAATGTAAGCTGTGGCACCGTGACAGGTGTTACTTCACTGCTCTTTGGTGGGGCGATCTGGAGCAGACATAATAGTTCAGATTAGATCAGATCATTTCAAGTGTTACTAAACCCACAACAGTACAATCAGTCTGTATATGCAGTAAAGCATGCTTGTTATACTCACTGTGGAAACTAAGGAGTTAATCCTCTGAATTGTGTAAAAAGGCAGTTTGATCCTTTGTTCTCTGTTCCTCCCCTTTTTCAAGCAATCACCTCTTATCTCCTGATAAGACAGACTGAATCGTAGGCATTTTGCACATGCTCAGTTTGGTGTGTATTGCTAGAGAGGTTTTTTTCCTCTTGGGAGACTGCATGTGATCAGCACAGGGCCAATCGGCACTGGTCAGACATAGGTCAGAGGTTCTACATCCTCCTAGAGCAGAAAGAAAACTCCTCCTACAAGATTTAGCTAGTGCTTGGCTGAACACTGATAGAAGTAACAAAACCAGGGGCAGACTGACAACTCATGGGGCCCCCGGGCAATAGGGGATCATGGGGCCCCTGTGTCCTCACCCACACTCAAAGCACACCCAAAAAAAGCCTATAAAGGTACCAGGGGCATTTCATGGGGCCCCCTATTGATCCCAGGCCCTGGGGCAATGCCCAAGTGCTGGAATGGTCAGTCCGCCCCTGCACAAGACTGCTCTAACATTTAATGAGAAAAGGTATTTAGCAGTTTATATTTACTAAAATAACTGCATTTCCATTTGCTGTGTACCGTGGGAGACAAGATATAGTGAATGCAGGGTCCTGGGTTTTGTAACACTTTAATGTGTACTGCAGGCTGCTCCTGTGCAGAAGTTAGAAGTAGTTGTTGTGTTGGTGAGATATCCATCTGCGCTTCAGTACCTCAGTCAGCACACATGCTTTAGCCATTATATGGGTTTCCATATTACCTCCTGGATTTTGTATTTATTTTATAATATGCAGAATGTAATAGGAGGAGCTGGAACTTACAAAGGTGAGCAGGAACAAAGCTGAAACTACTGTATGGCTGGGAAGTCTTGCTGTTGGTGTAACAGACACATTAGAAACAAGAGACAACCCACCAGGCTCAACCCATGTCTAAAATATCACTTTTGCATTAGCTGGCATCTTAAAGGGTAAGGAAACATTCAAACAAAGCTTTCCATACAGTTATGCCACCACCCCCTAGGCTTCTCTAGCCCACATTGTTTACGTGCCTTGTGCCAGATACTTTGCGTCATATCTGCGTGTGCTGAGTTGGGCCCTATTGACTTTTATAGGGCTAGGTGTCTGAATGGCTTCTATCTGTATACTACCTATACAGAAGTCTACAGGCCCAATATATGCATGTGTAGGTATTGTGTGAAAAAGCCATCATGATGTATGTAATCTATGCAGTTGCCTTCAGCGGTGAGCTCTTGGTAAAGGTTTTTTTGGGGGTTGAGCTAAATCAGCATAGAAATGTGGGTTCAAAAGGGCAAGGAAACTTAATTTGAAGGTTTTCTTACCCTTTAAAAAAGTGGATGTCTTCAGTTGATTTGGTGACTCACGAGCTATACAGTAGTTGAAAAGTCTTCAAATCTTGAGGCATATTGCAAATTTGTGTTCCATTCTTTTCAGTTATTGCTGTGCATGGTGGTATTGCTGTGACAAGTGTGTGGGAGTAGAATATTGTGATGAACAAACGTATTTTAAGGAAAATATCAGAAAAACTATAAGATGACTCATGCACTTCTAAATTATACCTTTGGCCTGAAGGCAACAAGATAAGACTCAGAAAATAAAATGCTATGAAGGAGTAAATAAAACATTAATGCAAGATGTCACAAAAAAGAATCAACCTTTGCAGAGTTAATTAGGTTTTAAAGACCCCATGTTCAACAAGTTCAAGCTTTGAATTTAAAGCTGGGTATATGCTTAGTTTTTTTGTTCAGCCAGTGGACTGAATGAAAAAAAAAAACATTCCCTCTTCTACAAGAGCAAGGCAGATGGAGGAATCCTCTTTGCTGGGATATTGTATTCTGACAGTGGGGCCTCTCCACTGTCAGAATACACTGATCAGCACCTGCAGTTGATGGGCTGCAAACACTGATCAATTAAACTTTTCCAATGCGGCCATTCAACAGAAGTTGTTCTAATGATTGATAAAATGGAAATAAAATGGAGAAAACAAAACTTATAAGCAGCTGTTGTCAATTTTCCAACCACATACATTTGTGAAGGAATAAACTACAAGTCCTGTCTGCCACTGCGGAAGATGGACTTGTAGTTCTCATTGGACTATGAGTGAGGTAATCAACACGCTCATAATCCATTGACACTTCCTCCTGCTCTCTAACTGAAAGCAGATAGCTGAAGGAAGTACCTGAAGAAGCCTGACATTGCACACACGATCCACTGATCATGGGTGCAATGATTTACAGGTTCCTGTGGAAAAAAATAATAAAAGCACATTGTTTACTGCAAAAAATGTGCATTTATTATCTTTTTTTGTAAAAGTGAACTTGGTCTTCCCTGGAATCCCTCACGGCTGTGAAAGAGGACCCAGACGAGAGAAGTATCTTAGCTTCTCTTTTACTTCACAGTGGCTTTATAAAGCCTCCTTTCAAAGATAGCTACCAATATCTTGAAAGAAGACAATGACTTCGCCAAAATGTCGCCCAGAGTCCATGGCAGGGGACATTCTGGTACTGTACCTTAGTTCCCCTAAAAGACAGAAGGGAAGTACTTCTCTGCGCAAAACAATTCTAATTAAGGGATTAAAGACAGGTGGTAGCATCTAGTGATGTAAAATGAGAACTACCAGTCTAAACATTTTCACCAGTCCCTGCCCCAAAGGTACTTACAACCTAGGGTCCTTATCTCACATGCATGCATACACTCACAAACACGGGAAAATTTTATGCCAGAACCATTTAACTTACCAGCATGTGTTTGTAGTGTGGGATGAAACCCAGGTAAGCACAGAGAGAGCATGCAAACTCTAAGAGAATAGTGTTCTGACCAGTATTCAAACCAAGGACTCTAGTGCTGCAGGTCAAAATGCTAATCAGTAAGCCACTGTCCTGCCCTTAAATTGTTGTTCAAGCTATTTCTACAAACTCACTATTGACCAAGTTATTTGTATATAACCCTGGATAATCCTATAGCTATAACCCTAGCTCTGAGTTTGAGGTTCCTAAAAACATCAACCCAGTAGGTTGTCTTGGACAACGTGGCCTATAAAGGCACCTGGAGGCCATTTCCTGTACTAAAGAATAAATAATGCTACAGCTGCATTATTCTACCACACTTCATTTTATCTTTACTGTAGTGCTCCTGGAGTGTCTGTTTAATGTGCAAGTGATGCCAGAAGGAGGGCGGAATGATACAATACAACAATGTCTGGGTTATTGTCTCTCACATTCAGAAAACCTGATTTTAAAATATGACAGTAGTAAACTTTTATAAGGCCAACAATTAAATTCAGACCTGAGCTGGAAGTTCATGTTATTGGTGATGCAGAAACATAGAAAAGTGCAAAGCACAGGGTTCAGGATTTATACCCCTAGAGCCTTTCTACTAACGCTTTTTGTTGCTGTGTGCTTGTTAAAGAGACACTGTCACTTTGTCCATTCAAGATTTGAACACCTGATCAATTCTCCTTTTCCACCTGTCCCATCAGTTGTAGCCCTTACTTTGTTGCTACAATAGAGTGAGGTTCAGGGTATGGGGGAGCACCTAACAGTATATGGGCCTGAGCAGCCAATTGCCAAGCCTGAACAGTGTCACATAGGGTGGGGGCAGTGATACCATCCATCTGGGAAATCTCTGAAACTGGAGCTTAACCAGGGTGGACTCCTGCAGCAGGGAAGCGATGTTCATATAAAGTTGGGACCAAGTGCTCCTTACTGTGACTGAGTGTTACTGATCCATTAAGAGACTGATGCCAGTCTCGAGGGAGTAGAAAGTCCAGGATCCATCCTTTTTGTACAGAATTTAGGAAGTTGTACGCAGAATTATCGTTTTAAGTCAAGTTGGGCATCCCATATACTCCTAAACCCTAAATAAGTTGTTTTCCCCTAAATAAAACAAAAACAAACAAGAAAAAGCAATAAGCCCATGGTTATTGGTTACTGACCCTGAAAGATAATTTCCAAAATGTGTGTTGCCTGGATGTGCAGGGATAAGGGGGACCCAAAGCCAGCGGCTCTCAAGGGGGTAGCGCTACATATACATACAATCAGACAGGTTATATTGTGACTATCACACAGCTATTGTTGTTGGAAGCTTTCCTTCTCATTCCTTTCATTCTGTGGTCCCTGTATAACACAATGGGGTTGATTTACTAAAGCTGCAAAGTGCAAAATCTGGTACAGCTCTGCATAGAAACCAATCAGCTTCCAGGTTTCAAAGCTTAATTTAACAAGCTAAAGTTAGAAGCTGATTGGCAACCACTATTGTTGTTGGAAGGCTTCCTTCTCATTCCTTTCATTCTATGGTCCCTGTACAACACAATGGGGTTGATTTACTAAAGCTGCAAAGTGCAAAATCTGGTACAGCTCTGCATAGAAACCAATCAGCTTCCAGGTTTCAAACCTTAATTTAACAAGCTAAAGTTAGAAGCTGATTGGCTACCACGCACAGCTACACAAATTTTTGCAGTTTTAGTAAATCAACCCCAATATATCCACATTTGCTTTAACTTTTTATGTACCGTAAGTGTGTGGCTCTCTCCGACACTTTATTTAAAGAGGGATAGTACTGTACCCTTCTGTATTTCAAATTGAAGGTTTTCTTCCTTCTCTGAAATATTATTCAACCCACAACTCTTCACTGGTTGGTCTTTGCTAGGAACATACAGTACTTTGTTTGTCCAATAATCACTTCCCAGAGGTCAAGGGTTAGGTATTAGCCTTCACCTTAGAAAGCATTCTTGCTTCTTTGACCACTTAGCTGTTGGTCTAAGTTTTCTTCCTTCTGTTTTTTTTCTGTGGTGGCTGATTGGTTTGCCATCCACATTCTGGTTGAGGCTTTGCATTCTGCAAATAGCAGTTTCTTCTTAATTGTACTATCTTCTCTCTTGCCTTTCCTTGTTAGTAATGTTAAATTTTCTTTTTTCCAACTAGCCCTGTTCAGGCATTGATTTGTTTAGATACTAGTAAGATTTCCATATCTGTTGTATTTCTCTGTGGCTGTCGCCCACCCCTCACTTGGATTGCTTTAGGACGTTCCATGAGTTACTACATTCCTGTGTATCTAATGGATTATAATGAAAATAAGATTTTTCTACTTACCATAAAATATTTTTCTTGAAGTCCATTTAGGCTCACAGGTCCTGCCCATGTGTTGTTAGCGCTATGTACTCCTTGCTCACAAAACTAGGACGTGATGATTAGAGATGAGGTTAACTCAGGGGCCAGCCTTTTTTTGCAAGTGTTCCATAGATAGATAGATGTAGATAGATATAGATGACTGGGCAATTTTCCACATAAGTCCCTAGGCCTGGTCCCTAGACACACTTATTAAATGTTCTTAGCCTTTGTTTATTTTTATTAACACATTATTGGCATGCGGCTACTTTAGGTCCAGGCTACTATTATGCTCTCAGGGCTTGACTCCTCATTACATAACATTATTCTGCAAATGAGAGATGAACAGGGATTAAGTGAATTTCCACTAAGAGTCAGCAGTAGCTAAATTACAAAAAAAAACAAAAAACTGGTGCTATTTTTAGTTAAGGCCTAAAAAAGCTGAAAATTAAATCAGTCCAAAAGAATAAATTTACATGAATATATGAGCAGTAAAGCAGTAAGGCACAGCAGCAGCATGATTCTGAAAAGCCATTTTTCCTGTTTAAAATGCATTAGAGGCTGGAGAAATAATGGACTGGTAGTATTTCTCTTTCTTCACATCTGCTTTCTAATGCACAGGTGTGATTTAGAAGCTGTGCTTCTGCCTACAAGGACTTGGCATAAAACACTGTTCTGAAAATAATATTTTGTAATTGATAAGTGTCCAGTGATTAACCTGCTAGAAACTGGTGAAAATAAATCCCAAATAAAAGGAACATTCCCTGAAAACAGTACTTGAGTGCATCAATTCTCAGACTATTTCCTTTTGGGTCCAAGTTAAAAGTGTATTCTGTTGTTAGTACAGCTTGAACTTCTATGGACATGTTAAATAGATTTCCAGCAAAAAATAACAAAATGTTTGTATTTAAATTAAAATGTACAGTATATTGCACATTAAATTGGAGCATAAAGTAAAACAAATCAACTAGTATAAAAATGGCAGAGCCACAAAGTAAAATGCATTGTAAATTCTTAATGCTACCAAGTTTTGAATAATTATAGAAAAAAACTCTGCCTCCTTTTTCTGTACTCTAGGCCTAGCTCATTTTCTGCTCCATCTACTTCCAAGTTTGTCCACCCCATTAATTGCACTTTCTGTGCTTTCTATCTTCCACCCACTCTTTCTGGTTCACCTTTTTCTTTTACTCAGCCTATCCAATGCACTCTATCTGGCCATGTTCTGCAAACTCAACGCATTCTGTCTACCCCATCTTTTGTGCACTATGGTTGCCCCATCTTCTGAGTACTCTGTCTACCTCATCTTCTAAGCATTCTGTCTACCCCTTCTTCTGAGCATTCTGTTTACCCTATCCTTTGTGCACTCTGGTTGCCCCATCTTCTGAGCACTCTGTCTACCCCATCTTCTAAGCATTCTGTCTACCCCTTCTTCTGAGCATTCTGTCTAACCTTTCCTCTGAGCACTCTGTCTACCCCATCTTTTGTGCACTCTGGTTGCCCCATCTTCTGAGCACTCTGTCTACCCCATGTTTTGTGCACTCTGGTTGCCCCATCTTCTGAGCACTCTGGCTTCCCCATCTTCTAAGCTCTCACCACCATGTGAATAATATCTTTATGCTCCCTGAAGAAGCAGCACATTAAAACTTTTAAACACCTCTGAAATTGAAACAAAACTCTCCATCCTTAAAGTGACACCAAACTCTGGTTTAAATAAAAAAATATATTCAAGTATGTATTCTTAACTCAAAAACGTGCCTTCTGTTGTTCTCAGCCTCCTCCAAATCTCCAAATTTCTTTTTTTGCTGCTGTGATCCACAATTCTCTTAGAGGGTTGCTACTTTTATTTTCCATGGTCCCACTGTATGTAGAAACGCAGCCATCCTTTCTTGCTTGCTCCTGAAAAGAACTAGGGGTTGTGTACTAAGGACCAGGGGAGGACTGACAACTCATGGGGCCCCCGGGCAATAGGGGATCATGGGGCCCCTGTGTCCTTGACCACACTCAAAGCACACCCAAAAAAAGTCTATAAAAGGTACCAGGGGCATTTCATGGGGCCCCCTACTGACCCTGGGCCCTCGGGCAGTGCCCGAGTGCTCTAATGGTCAGTCCGCCCCTGCTAAGGACTATAGAATATGTAGTGTGCATACAGCAGTGCATATGATCATTGTTACCTGACAAACCTCCCTTCATCTATAGGAAAGCTCCTAATTTTGGAGATAAGGTGGTTAAGAAGATTTTAGATCCACATATGAAACAGGAGATGTTCTGGGACAGAAAAGGTTTTTTTGCATGTCGAAGATGTGCGGCCTGTAAACAGGTAAAAAATAGATTGAGGACATAGCTAACTCTAAATCTTCAGCAAACGGAAAAAAAATTAAGATATCCAAATTTATTACATGTGCGACTACCCATGTTGTTTATGCCTTAGAGTGCCCTTGTGGGCTGATATATATAGGTCATACTAAGAGATAGCTCAAAAAAAAAAAAATAGGTGAACATCTTTATAATATTTCAATTGGATATGAGTATAATAGTGTGTCTCTGCATATTAGAAAACATCATAAAAGAGACCTGTCTGGTTTGAAATTTTGGGGGGTGAATAAAATCCCCCCCACCATGGAGAGAGTCTAACAGGGTGAGAGATTTGTCAAAAAGGGAAACAAAATGGATATACTTGACTGATTCATTAGCTCCAAAAGTTTAAAATGTTGAAATAGACACCAACTGCTTTATAAGTGATTATTAATGATTTGATACTCTTTGTGACCTAACATTTAAACACTTTTTAACTGGTACTTAAATGTTTAAGAGTAAGCTGATAATTATGAGGTTCCTGATTTTTTTTGAGGCGATATAATATACAATATGTTGTTTCAGTGGTGATGTAATTTGCTAAAGAGAGTCAGCAGTATCAATGATAGGTGTATGGATGGTGGCAATTTATGTGTGATCGCTCTGCTTTTAAAGTGCCTTCTTCTAAATATCCACTAAAAGTCATTTTAATTATGTTGAATGAAGTTTATATGTGCATTAAAGAGAGTAATGGCAATCAGAGGGTTAAAGCCATGCTGATGCCAACTATAAAGGCCTACCTCTCACATGGTATGGTCACACCTGTGACAATTGTGCACATAGAGACATGGACACTGACAGCCATTTTGCTAGGTCGCAGCCATTTTGTCTCTCCTGATCCTCCCTTCTCCCTCCTCCCTTTTCAATGGAATGTGAGTCTGTAAGTGAACGGGGGTCAAACGTGCATATCGTAGATATGCACAGCTGGGTGAACTCCAGGGCTGTAAACCCCTAATTAGTTTGGTTCCAGAAGGTCTGCTTGAAAACCACTTTCCTCTGCCCGGTCGTAAAACCATAACTCAATCATTCAAGACCTGTTAGGCCATTAGAGCTAGAGTGTGCATTCCACATGAGTCATTTTTCATACAAATTCATAAACTTCAGCAGGAACTGGGCACATTAATATGAAGTATATATTCGGATAGGTCATTTTAATATGAGTCACATGACACCTTACATCCCTATGTAGCGCCTACAAGAGGGTAGAAAGCAATATCTTTTATCCGGAGTGGCAGGATATGCTAAGATTGGTATCTGTGTGTTCGGAACATAATTCTAAATATTAATCTGCCAGTTACTAGGATGCTACCTGTACCTATTGAAGGTTATTGACCGTAGTATGAACTTGTAAGGGATTTGGTCCTAACCTTGGTCACCGCCTAACACCCATCCCCAAATGGGGTGATTGGCTATTTGTTCTCAGGAGACACCTCTTTGAGATAATAGAAAAAGACTGACAGCCTGGAGACAGCTGACAGACTGACAGCTCTCCTTTTAACATCGATCAGGAACCATCTTGAGAGCAAAGGCAACCTTTTGTTCGGACGATTGGACTCTGCTCAAACCAAGGACTTTTGCAAGTATTCTGCCTTCTGCAACTTCTTTCTTTTATTTCTCTGTTGTTTTATTGCTCTCTTTATATATATTTGTTACATCTTTTTCTGTAAATATTTTAATTGCACCATTTTGACCTTTTTAGGAATAAATCCTATTTTCTGAAAAGTGTTAAACTGTCTCCAAAGCTTTTAATGCAAACTAAAGAATCCCTGTCTCTGAAGAGTGCTACTGTATGTAATAATCCTCTGAATATAACTGTCTGTGGCGACAGTGTGTCATACAGATGCTTATACTAATGTCATAGTGTTACTGCTAAGATTGTGAGTTTCCTCCTTCTCTGTAAAAAGGTGGCGGTGGCACTGTGAAGGGTTGATTGCCTAATTAACCTGACCCAGTAACAATAGCTCTCAGGCTGCTGGCACAAAGATTGTGGTCCCGCAAGCTGGAAAATCTTTGTGCAGGGCGCAGCTGAGAGTGGCATTGTTACGCAAGTGACAGCGCGGTGTGAGATCGGCTGGTCCTTCAGTCACGAGTTGGTGAGAGGGGCTGGGGTCTGACGCCGCGCACCATCACAACACCCTCAGAGGAAGTGGTGATAATGAAATGTGTCAGGGCGTGACCATATGTTTCGTCAGTACGTGAGGACAATTCACCACCCGGAAGTGGAGCAGTGAGATGCCGATCATATCCTCCATGCAGTTTAACTGATGCTTTTTTCAATGATTTATATATGTGGAAAGCAAAAATTTTTTATATGCTTGTAAGTGCATTTTTATGGGGGTTTGGAGATTTAATAAATTCTGAAACAGCATTATGCTATATGGCTCTTTTGTTTTTTTTCCCCTTGCGAGTTGTAGTGACTGGATTTAATTATTGCACGGATGCGATATTGAGGACCAAGGGACCACTGGGCAATTAAGAGTCTATTCTAAACAAATAACCATTTCCGGTAACTTGGGTGTCTGGAGGGCAGAATGACTCACAGAGAGCACTGCAGTGATTAAAGTGGAACATCTGAAGTTGAAGTCTACTCTAAAGGACAGCTATTTATATGTGTAGGATGATACTTAATAGTGGACTTTTTGAAGACTGATGGTCCAATTTTTTCTAATTTGTTTAATATTGATTAATTATTTGGTTTCAGGTGTGAAGAGCGCTGTCTTGAGAGAAATTACTCAATGCTGTATACTTATACTATGTACTAATGCATATGATTGCAACTAATGTGCACTGTTCATTCCAAACAAACAGAAGTAAGAGGGGAAAAAGAGGTTCTGGTGCTCACAGAGAATGCTACGAGGAAGTAGTAAAAAAGCAGTGAGAAACAATTTCATGAAAAAATAGATTACAGGGCCATTAAACAGTGGATGTGTATGGATTCCATTTGGAGAACAACATATTGTTTAGGGTCACGTTAATGTCTTCCAAACAATTGTACTGGAAAGTCATTTGAAAGATATTATGTAATGTATAATTGTCATGTAGACTGTATGCAGAACATAAAGAACAAAGTGCTAAGATGTTTTATAGTTATTGTAGGGGTCTGCTGCCCTCTGCTGTCTGTATTAGTAAATAGCGTTTTCTTTTAGTTACCATAGAGTTAGTTGGTTACAAACAGGTACTTCCTTTCTCTGCTAGTTGAATCAGAAACCCCACATAGATGACTGTGATGTTATATAAAGGGGAGTTTGCCAGAAGTAGACACAGAACTCAGTCTAATGACCTTACACACATAGGAGCTGCTGTTGAGTTTTACCCAGACCAGAAGCAGAGATTAATATACAAGTATTCCTATGTTCCAATAGGTTAACTGCAGCTGCCCATAGATTTTTAGTGCACAGTGCTAGATAGCTAGATCTGTGTAAATGTATGCGTGTAGTGGTCACCTTCCAGTATATTAGTAGGTAAACGCGTTTATTTCAATACAGTTTATATGCAGCTCCTGTTATTCTAGTTACCCTGTCCCTTCTGGTCTGGGATTCTATAGTTAGTTTAAGCTTAGGGTTCAATAACCAGAATACACTGGAGTCAGGTTAGGTATCCAAGGGCCACATCTGGTAGTTAGAGTTCCGGTTGCATGACAGATTAGAACCTACTAGGTAATGTAATGAAATTTTAAATTGAAGCACCATACCACTGCTAAGAGGTCCAGATACAACTTATTCCATTAAAATCAGGGGTACAATCTAAAAAGTAGCCAACATGCTTCGGGGCCCATTAGCCATCATCACAGCTTGATTGACAATGATGTGAACAAACCAGAAGTGAAATGGTACATTTATCAGTGTGATTTGTAAGCATATGCCTTGTCTGCAGCTTGTATGATCATTTACACCTCTGGTGCCCAACCTGCGGACCTCTGGTATATGATGTTCGGCCCTTGGTCCTCAGCCGTTTGTACTGGGAATATAAATAAGGGTAATAGCATTTATCTCTACTAGCTTCATGTAACATGTTTCCAATTTTATTTTGTCTTCTTTAGCATTTCCCCAGCCAAAAATGTAGCATGTTCACACTATCTGACCCTCATTTTCTCTATTAGGTCTGCAGTTTCTGACAGTCCTCTCAAGCATTACATATATTAAACATTATGGGGTTTATTTACTAAAGCTGGAGAGTCCAAAATCAGACTCACTTCTGCATAGAAACCAATCAGCTTCCAGGTTTCATTGCCAAAACTTCATTGAACAAGCTGAGGTTAGAAGCTGATTGGTTTCTATGCAGAAGGAAGTCTGATTTTGGACTCTCCAGCTTTAGTAAATAAACCCGTATGTGTCTCCCTTTGGTGATGTCAAGGGTTGCATTTGAGGCCCCCTTAGCTCATAAGTTGAAAACCACTGATTTACACCAACTTCAATACCTTACGATAACAATACCAGCAAGATAACTCTAAGGGTCCAGTGCTATTGTTCCACTTTCCTCAACTGCCAGAAACTAGTAGGGACCAAGATGTAGAGTAGATAGGCTGACTCTGAATTCCAGTGCCCCACCATGGTTTCTGCAGGTTGATAATCTATGTTCCAGGCTGGTTGGCAAAAAGTTGGGGGATCTCTCCATAACCACTGATCTGGTCTTCAGGTCTCCGTCACGAAGACTGACGCTACATTGCGCTTATCCTCCACTACAAATGACCTTTTCTACAATATT